>NC_058031.1:23115978-23318478 GCF_019176455.1 Solea senegalensis
TATCATTATTTTTAGGGAAAATAATCACTTACTTCCCTTATTTTTTAACACAGTAGCTAAAAAGACTCTTTTCCCCCCTCCATTTGTTGAGTTGTTTATTTGACTCTGGTTTTATTGCTTAATGATGCACTTTGAACTCATCATGTCTCCTGACTTTGCTTATTCTTCTCAATATAATCAAAGCACACAGCAGCAGCAGCAGCAGTCATGGTTACAAAGCAGGTGATTAGCCTTTCATCACAGCATCCATCGTCAGGCCCGAGTGAAGTCAACATGGCTACAGTGAAACATCTGCAGCCTTAACCGTGGTTTTTAATTCTGCAGCAGCGGCAGCAGCAGCAGCAGCAGCAGCAGCAGCAGAGACTCACCATCACATCCTTCCCTGCTGTGATCTTCAAATCCAGCCTCAAACCACGATCCACGGGCCGCTGATGGACAGACACACAGAGACAGAGACACAGACGCGCGTCCTTCCTCCTGACGACGGTCGCTCCTCCTCCTCTTCCTCATAATAATAATAACAACAATAATAATAATAATGATAACAAGAATAATAATAATCAGTCACCGGAGGCGCAGCGTCCCCGCAGCCGCTGACCGAGCGCCGCACGACGCGTTCACACGCAAGGGTATCGCCGCATCTGCGGCCAGCAGCGGCACCATAACGAAACACAACAGAGAACAGCGCCGCGCACAGGCGACAGAGGAGCACTGCAACTGCTGCTGCTGGTGCTGCTGCTGACGCACTGACGCAGGGTGTGTGTGCGTCATGACGCACTGAGCGGCACATTTGAAAAAAAATAAATACAAACAACCATTCATTCTCACACTCACTTCTATGGTCAATTTAGAGTGTCCAATTTTCCTAATACCCACATCGCATGTTTTTGGACTGTGGGAGGAACCTGGAGAACCCGGAGAGAACCCACGCACACACGGGGAGAACATGCAAACTCCATGCAGAAACACACAACCTTGTTTGTATTCTCATAGACACAATTCACTCGCCCCTTAACTTAACTTAACCTTAGCCTTAAAACCAAGTCTTACCTGTGACAAAATGTCCCCACAAAGTTTTCTGGACCTCATACAGACATAGCTACAAATACAGTTTTTATGTACAATGTCAAAATAATGACGCACTATCTCAAAATGTCAAGTTAATGTTTGCAAATCGTGACTTACTGTGTCAAAATAATAATTAAATGTTTCTATTCATTTAATTTTTTTCCTACAATAGTCATTTATTGTTGTATCTCAATCATCTTTTGTGTTTGTTATTTATGAAAACAACAAAATGGATTTTTTAATGACTTTCTTTAATGGCCCAACTGCAGTACCGCCAACAGCACACCAGAGGGCGGCAGAGCACTCTTTGAGGATCACAGCTGTAGACGTTTTAACAACATGGACACGTGATGAGTGCGTTGCGTTGCGTTAGTGCGCCTAAAGCCTGACTTTTACAATACATGTGAACACTTAAATCTGGCTGAAACTGTTTTTTAATCTGGATTAACAAAGCCAGAAAATTCAGGTTGGTTAGTTGAATTACTATGTTATTTATGTTCAAGTACTGAAGTGGACCCAAACTACTGTTGTCTAGACACTCACACACATGTTCTCACCCACAACAACAAGAAAAACATGGAGAAAACCAGACTGTTGCCATTTTTGGACTGAGGTCCAGACTGAATTTATGCTCAACATTGGCCTCAGCTAGCATCCAGCTAAAGTTGCTCATGTCCTGTCACTCATTGCATTTAAACACACAGGTATAAAAGTCTAAGGCAATAATTCTGTTCATTTTTGGGCGTGTCAAATTATAGCAGTAGGCTGAAGGTCAACACAGTTAATAATACTCATAGTAACAGCAAATAAAAAGCAGATGGCTGCCGCTGTCGGGTTCATGTGGAGGTTCATTTGTTCATTTGTTGACATCCCATATGTCTCTGTTTAGTCATTATTCTCTCTCAGCTCCCTTGTGTTTAATCTGACCAATTTTACAGCTTTCATAAATCATAAATTACTGTATATATATATATGTATGTATATACATTATATATGTAAACAAATGTCCAGTTACCAATGGTGTTCCGCAGGGTTCTATCCTGGGCCCCTTCTGTTCATTATTTATCTTGCATTTTTTGGCCATACCTTCAGTAAATTTATACGTAAATTTACCTTAAGTTTTATTGCAGTTCTGAGCTCCTTACACTGGCTTCCCCTGTGCCAACAAATTTATTTTTTAATACTGTTGATAGTCCCTAAAGCACTGAATGGTTTAGGCCCAAAATTAATCTCTGACCTGGTTAGGGTTCCACTATGAACCATCCAGACCACTAAGGTCACCTGGGTCAAGTTTGCTCTGTGTCCCCAGTACCAGGACTAAACATGGGGGAGGCAGTTTCAGTTTTTATGCCCTAAAATATGTGGAACAAACTCCCAGAGGTGTGCAGGTCTGTGAAGGTTAAAGGTTTCCTTTACTTTACCTCTCTATTTAAATGTCTATGTTGTGTTTTATTACGCCTTTTATATTGTCAATGCTGCTGCTGTATGTTTTTAAATGCCTTGTTGTTGAAATGTTTCTTTATAAATGAACTTGCCTTGCTGTTACGTGGACGACACCCGTCCACCAAACCTAACTCCACCGTCCCACTGACCTCATTCTCCTCATTGGCTACAAATAATTGACTTTTTTCAACGCTTTGTAAGGTGAGTGTTTAAAATCATTTATTTATTCATTGATTTATTCAAATTAGTCTCGCTCAGCAATGACCGTAACAGGGAATGAAAGGAACTACTGGCGGAACTTCCAAACACTCACAAAACCAGGGGATATTTCCTTCCTTTAAAACAAAAATCAACGCATTTGTACTTTTTCAGTAAACACATTTTATTTGGTTTGGTAGCAAAAACAGCACCTCAGGACAGTGTGACGTGGGCCGCCTCCTAAGGGGTCGAACAGTTTCAGTTACAGGAACACGCACGGGGAAGACATGCACTACCTACTGTAGCAGGCGAATTTTAAAGACATTAGTTAACCAACAATACTGGAGAACTTGTTTTTAGTACATTCACGTTCCTTTGACAACGCCACAGTCCATTTGATTGCGACAACCCGTCAGTGTGTGGAATCGCTGCTGGAAGTGTTTGAAATTTCTTTTTTTTTTAATCTCACTTTCTACGACACAACTCTTTTTTTAGTAAAAGACTGTCAGATATTATATAGGGTTTTTTTTTTAGATCCTAAATTCTTTGGTCCCTTTTCAGATCTTTGGTCGCGTTTGTTTGTCGTTTCATGGAAGAACAGGTTTAGGCTCTACGGGAGACAGAGGCTGGAAAGCGGTTTTACTTCAGACTTGTTTGTTAAAACAGTTGTGGGGGCAAAGGGGGGTGAACTGTGAGTATAAAACTAGATCATAGCAGAACAGGCAGCTACACCTCTAAACTCTATAAGTCAGCTCAATCCTCGATGACCTCGGAGGACTCGGACACCACTCTGCCGTCCTTGGTCTCGATCATTTTGATGACGACGTTCTTCTTGCTCTGGGTGTAGCTACCACCGCTGCTGCCGCCGCTGAAGCCCATGCCGCCGCTGCTACTGCCGCTGCCGTACCCGCCACCACTGCTGTACCCGCCGCCACCGCTGCTGTACCCGCCGCTGCTGTATCCACCGCCGTATCCGCCGCCGTACCCGCTGCTGTAGCCGCTGGAGTAGCTGCTGGAGAAGCCGCTCTTCATGGAGTCGCCACCATAGCCGCCACCGTAGCTGGCTGTTTGAGGGAACACGTCAGCTTTAAAATGCGAAATCTGGGAAGACTCTGAAAGCTTTACCAACAACGACAGTGACTTACTGCTCTGTTGGGAAATGTTGATTGCCTTGATGCCGGTTGCCAGCCTGTCCTCCTCTCCCTCCAGCAGTTTCCTGTAGGTGGCGATTTCAATGTCCAGAGCTAGCTTGACGTTCATCAGGTCCTGGTATTCTCTAATCTGGCGGGCCATATCCTGCTTGGCTCTCTGCAGGGCATCCTCCAGGTCCTTGATGCGGGACTTGGCGTCCTTCACTGCCATCTCGCCGCGCTCCTCAGCCTCAGCGATCTGAGCCTCCAAGTTGGCACGCTGGAAAGAGATTCAGTTTTACAAAGACGTTATAAAGACGTTCTCTGTTCTCCTTATTGTTCTGGTCTAATGTAGTTCAATAAAACAAAACACTTTATTTCATACCTGTCCTTTGACAGCATCGATCTCGGATGTCAGCCTCTGGATCATGCGGTTCAGGTCTGCGATCTCTGTCCTGGTAGATCTCAGGTCATCTCCGTATCTGTTGGCGGATGTCTGCATCTCCTCAAACTAAAACAGACATCAGGAAAAGTGAGATATTAGCAGACCTGAAAACCTTAAAAGTCTTTGAAAATGAAACAAATACCTATAAATATCATTCATTACCTTGCTCTTGTACCATGTCTCTGCTTCGGCACGGGAGCGGTTAGCGACGTCCTCATACTGTGCCTTGACTTCTGCAACAATTGAGTCCATGTCCAGGTTGCGGCTGTTGTCCATCTCCACGATGACTGATGTGTCCTTGATCTGGCTCTGGAGCTCACGCAGTTCCTGAAGAAGACAAACAAGTCAGTCCCCCCGTCTTACTGAGGAAACCCCTTCAGGCTATTGTCCGCTTTGGAGGGTCGTGGAAGCAAACTACTCCACACAGACACCATAAACGTCTCAGGAAAGGTAAGGTAAGACGATTCTGTGCCGTACCTCCTCGTAGATCGACCTGAGGAAGTTGATCTCGTCCGTCAGACTCTCGAGCTTGGCCTCCAGCTCAACCTTATTCATGTAGGCCTCATCCACATCCTGTGGAACCAAGAAAAGGGTTTTGTTTAACATTTATGCTATTCAAACCTGGAGCAGAATTCCCGGAAAACCTGAGGTCACCTAACGCTTAAGAATCTCCTATACTATAATATCCTATAGCTTTAGCTTCTCTCTGCTCTGATTTGGAACAGATTTATTTGTTTATCTTTAAAGCACTTCTTTAAATACTTCAGTAAATAGTGAGATACTGACCTTCTTGATGAGAACAAAGTCGTTCTCACACTCTGTGCGCTTGTTGATCTCATCTTCATACCTGACAAGTAAAAAGGAAACAACGTACAGAAAAGATCAGTTTGTGGCTCTGCAGGAACATCTCATCTCTGCCCCTGTTCAGTTAATACACCAACAAAACACTAGGAGGCATAAGTGGTCCATGTGTAACTCTTTAGGACTCCTGTGAGACATTTAGCCTCAGACCGTCTGTTGAGTCAGGGCCAGAGGCCTGAGAAGGTGTTGGTGACATTTCTCCCTCAGGAACGTCCCGGCTCATGCACTCCCATTTGTTTGTGGACAGCTAACGACTACATGTGGTCCTGTCATACCTGTCTGTGAGTCAGCAGCCAGGCGTTCATTCCTGATGATGTTGTTGTCTTACGTAAAAGCCGCAGACAGCTGTGCTGACACGCAACTGTAGAATGAGTTTTTACCTCCAGCCATATGTAACGTAATCTGTGCTGAGAACATGCTTCCTCTGTGTTGTAATTCCCACGAGTGTGGTTGTGACGCAAGACAACGGACAGATGTAGGGAGTTGTCCACCCAAAAAAAAAAATAATAATTTAAGTCTGACTTGAAAAGTCCCAAATCCTGTCCAACACTTAGACGAGCCCTACGCCTCTTTTTATGTCTCTGTTGCTGCATATAATGTTCACTCACTTGTTCTTGAAGTCCTCCACCAGGCCCTGCATGTTGTGCAGGTCGGCCTCCAGCTTCATCTTGTCATTGCCCAGGCTGTCGAGCTGTCTGCGCAGGTTGCTGATGTAGGCCTCGAACATGGCGTCAATGTTGGAGCGGGTGGTGGTCTGTCCCTGCAGCAGGTTCCACTTGGTCTCCAGCATTTTGTTCTGCTGCTCCAAGAAGCGGACCTGATGCCGGGAGAAGAGAACCGGGTAAATGGACTACACACTTTTTGCCGGTCACCAACTGAAATAGTCCCACAGTCACTGTCAACATGGCCATTTTTTTCCACAACTGATTCATCGTCTATACTCTAGTTTTATCTTCTACGTGGTTGGTGATCTGCTCCATGAAAGGAAAGCCTGTGTGACGTGTGTGCATCCTGACAGCGGGCAGCAGGGACGGAGAGCGTGACGAGGCTGGAAAAGTCTGGCCATGGAAGGATTTCTTCCTGTTTTTGTGCGGCTGAGGGAACACAAATGTGCAGCGAGATAGAAACAGAGCGGGGGAGGGGGGGAGGGTGTGGGTGACGTGTTGCATCCGCAGGCAGATGCAGAAGAGTAAATATTTAACCGAGTTAGAGGTGTGATGAAAAAGGAGAGCTGCGAAAAGAAAGGAGGTGGGGGAGGTGGAGCAGCACAGTGAAGGCCAGGTGAGCAGAGGAAGAGGAGGAGGAGGAGGGGAAGATGTGCAGGTGGGGGAGTTTGCATATTTGTGACCGTGATAGTGAAACCTGATCTGTGACACAGTGGACCTTGCACAGCTCAGATCACGTCTCACTGTGAACCTCTTTACTTGAACTGGAGTAAAAAGAAAAATGCAGATATCTGCTGCCAGATAAGGACTTTTTATTGTTCTTCAGTGGCAAAGCAGAATGCACATTATCCTCACAGCGGCGTGAGAAGGAGAGCTGACACAGAGCCAGGCAGCTGGTGACAACTGGAACATGAAACCGGCCGACAGGCCTTTTTAAATATTAACCCGCTGCTCGGGCCTTTAGAGGACAATGCCGCCCTGCTTTCGATGACAACATAAGTGACTCAAAGTTAGCCTGTGCACACACCCAGTGGACTCTTTTGGTTAAATATGTCACTGCTGAAGAAGGTATTGTCATATAAGGAACAATGGCACTTGTGTGCGTGTGTTTATGGAAGTTTGTATGAGTGTGTGTGTGTGTGTGGAGAGAGAGAGGGGTGTGGGCCACCAAGGCAGTGGATATAGAGCCACACCCCAGCTGAAAGGAGGGACCAATCCCAAGGTAACTGGTATCACAAGCCTTGAGCTGTGCCATGACACACCCTTTTCTCTCCTTCTCTCTCTCGCTCTCCTTCTTTCTTTCCGCACGTCTGTTTTTCATCACCATAACCACCAAAACCAAGAGCCAAGAGATAGAGAAGCCTAGCCCTGAGGTTCAAGCACATTTCAATCTTTTCGGTATTAGTGTGTGTGTGTGTGTGTGTGGGGGGGGGTGTGTATAAAAGAAAACGTGAGGAAATTGCAGAACATGTGGCTCACATATGAGTCTCGTGTGCAAATCCACCCGTTCCCTCACGACTCTCTGTCTCTCTGCAAAGACTACACTGGGATATGTGCACAGTGGAGTCCAAAAGTCACACAACACCCCCTTCTCCCATGGAATGTAAGACTTTTTCTTACCTTGTCAATGAAGGAGGCAAACCGGTTGTTGAGGGTCTTGATCTGCTCCTTCTCCTGGGTGCGGACGGCCTGGATGGTGGGGTCGATCTCCAGGTTCAACGGGGCCAGCAGGCTCTTGTTCACAGTCACAGCGGTGATGGGGGCCTGGGCAACCATGCCACCACTACCGTAGCCCATGCCCATACCCATACCCATTCCTGTTCCCATTCCCATTCCCATTCCCATACCTGCACCTCCGCCTCCGCCCATGCCTGAGCTCAGGCTGTAGGCGGAGGAGCTGGTGATGCCAGCACCTCCATAGCCCCGGTTGCCTCCACCAACGCTGCTCCTGACACTGTAGCTTTTGCGTGATGAAATGCTTGGTCCAGAGTAAGACATGCTGCTGTAGGTTCTGGGCGCAGAGGAGGACCTCATGCTGTAGGACGTGGACTTGTAGTTGGACATTCTGGAGGAGTGGAGTGGACTTGATCTCTTGGACGAAATGTAGCCTGGAATCAGGGCAGGCAGGCAGGCAGGCAGAGGGGAGAGACCAGAGAGGGTAGACAGTGAAGAACTTTCAGAGGAGTTTTAAACCCTGTTGTTGTGGGAGGAGCCTGTTCTGCGCTGCCATTGGCTGCAGGAGCTGGGTGAGAGAGAGGGAGGCCGGGCTGAAACCTTACACTTGTATGACACATTGTCCAGTCACTCAAAACCATTACCTGGTCTTTCTGCAGCGTTCTCTCTCTCTCTCTCTCTCTGTGTGTGTGTTGTTAAAGACAAGCTTATCTTTTACTGAGGATTGTTGAGCTGCTTCACTTTTATCTGTTCTCTCTCTCTCTCTCTCTGATCCACCAGCTGAAACGACTCAAACACAACACAGCTGATTCAGCACAAGTTAAACGCTGCAGTTACGGCTTTAAAAAGGTGTGTGTGTGTGTGTGTGTGTGTGTGTGTGCCTCGGGCTGACAGCGCTCACTCCTTCCTGAACATTAACATTGGTTTATATTTGTAAATGAAGGCGTGTATATAAATCATTCATGTATAAAAGCATGTGTGTGTGTGTGCAGGTCCTCACAACTTCAGAGGTCTTGATAGGGGTCAACACTTAAGGTCAGGTTAGGGTTAGGGTTGGAGTTTCTAGTATTATTAAATATCAATAATACATGTGTCAATAAACATGATATATTCCACTTTGCATCTGTTCTTTTTCCACTTTTATTCATCCATGTCATATCATTTCAATCTCCACTGTTCAAAACCTTTGGATTTCATTGTTTCATCATGCTGTCAGGAATGTGGTTTGTCCTTCACGTCTTAAAGGTTAAGTAGTGTTTTGCATTTGTGATATTAAACTTGTTCTCTGTCGGAGTTGTACAATCAGTTGTCTTTGCTGCTTTTCTTATTTAAGTTCTGGTAGCTGCAGACAATCCCAGCTGACTTTGGGTGGGTGGGGTCATCGGCCCATCACAGGGTCAACGTTTTGTTGAGATCGACTCTGCATGTCTTTCCACTGTGAGAGGACGAGGAAACCAAAGTACCGTACACACGCACACACATACACGCACGCACACATTGCAGAACATGCAAAGTGCACACAAAGGCTTTCAGTCAAATCCAGGTTTCAGGATCCATGTTACGACTCCATCCCCATCCCCCCCAGATGGAATGCCAGTCCACAGCCTGGTATCTCCGCGCACATTTGCCTTCAGGCTGCGTGGAATCACTTTTCACATCAAAGCCAAAGTGTTGACGACCAAACTCTCTTTTTATCTGACATACATTATGTATATATATATATATATATTATATATATACATACATATGTGTATAGGTATGTATATATACATGTATATGGATGGTTTCCTTTGGCTTTTTCAATTTTAGTTTTAATTAGTTTATAAGCGAGAGTGCTAATTTTTATTATTAGTTTTTATTTTTTGTAAATGCTTCGTTTTAGTTTAGGTTTTATTAGTTTTAGTGTTAAAGTTTAGGTTTTTGTAATAATTCACTAACGCACATTTTCGCTAAAGTTTCAGTTTGTTTTGTCAAAACACAATTCAGTTTCAGTTAGTTATTATCGTTTTTATTTTTATTTCAGTTAACAAAAGTGTTTTTTTCAATTTCAGTTTGCGTTCATTTTCATTAACTATAATAACCTTGGTGTAAACACACGAAATAAAGATTAAAGAAGTTGGTGTTTTTTGGTGTTTCTGGAAAAAATGGTGGTCAAAAGTAGGTAAATACATATACATATACATATATATATATATATATATATATATATATATATATATATATAATTTTTTATGTGTGTGTGTGTATTGATGAGGGTGAACAACTCGACTTGACTTAATAACTAATAAATGGAAGCAGCAAAGAAATTACACATAAAAGCTGTTTATCCTCGTGGTGACACGGACTTTTGCACCGGTTGCTCATCTCGTGGAACTAATAGCTAACACTGCTTAACAGCAGTGGATAAATGAGCAATTCCTTGTTACTTGCGACACATTTTAACTTATCTTCTTATCTGCTCTATATTCTGACAGCTTTTGTGGATCTGGAGTGTTTTCCTCGGTGACTTGCGTCTCCCGGGGCTCTGACAGTAAATCTACTTGCAGGACAAAAAAAACATCTCTTCAGAAGTAACTCTTCAACCAAGAGGAGCCAGAACTCCACAAGAAAGAGTCTTTAAACGCTTGTGAGATTAGGTTGTTTGCATCGTGAATAAATGTCCCCTCGTCAAACGTGTCTGTATGCTAATGCGTGCAGGAGAAAAGGGAGGAATGCTAATGGTAGCAAGGGGACGTGAAGTTACCTCAGTGACACAATTACAGTCCGTTGGGGCTCGGACTGTAAATCTGAAAGAAAACTTCACAACACACAAAACAATCACGAGCCAGAACGACACAATGAGCCTGTTTGTAGTTTACGCTCGTGACGGCAGGTTTTGTCCACGATGAATAGCAGTTAGCAAGCTAGCCAAAAGCCTGGTAACTGTAGAAAAAAACACACACAGACAATGAAGTTGCTGAAGTTGGAATGAATTAGATAGAAAATAAAAATGAAGGTCTGACGTAAGTTATCAGTTAGGGCTCATGCTAATAGCATGAAGAAACAGGAAGTTGAGGAGAAGCTGGCCAAGTAGGACAACCAGTGACTTGTAAAGCGGTTGTTTTTGGTGTAACTGAATCATTAGAATCTGTCGATTAAAAATATTTGTTTACAGAATCATTCAGACTCCGCTGTTAAATATTGACATTTTAGACGTTTCCTTTGCTAAATGTTGGAGATTAACGTTCATGTTCTCATGGGATTTTTAACCGATCTACAGTTCAGCATTGTTGGTTTTGATTCTTGTGTCGTACGTCGCACTCATGAGTCTTCCAGTGACGGCACTCTCTGACCGATCAATGGCCGGCAGTGTGTTGACGTCATATTTTAGTATCGTGCACCGAAAATAAGCACTAGGTACCAGGTATTAGCTATCACTAACAGAAAAACAAGTAGAATCGAACCAATTTTGCTGAAATGCTTGCTAATGTTAGCGAGCACCAGTTAGGGCTAACGGTAATACTAGCAAGAGGCAGAAACTTAGGCAAAAGATGGGGAATCAGTTAGTTTGGTAAGCACAAAGAAACCGTTAACACAGTTAATAATATTATAATAACATTCTCTTGAATCACCTGAGGGTGAATTAAAGAATTAAAAGATGGTGTCAGGCTTTTGAGAATATCTTTGTAACTCATTCCCAAGCTAAAATAAAACTCAATCACACTTAGCTCTGTCCATCCCGAAGCTTCATGATTATTCATGTAGTTGTTATTATAACATTATTAATTATTATTATTATTACTATTTCGTGGCCATGAGTCAGAGTTTTATTTTTTTCCCACATGTCTGAGGCTCCGTAATGTTCTCTTTTTTTTAAAATTAACTCCAAATTTTACATTTTTAGTTTTCTTTTTTCCAATTAACTGTGTTGGTTTCTTTGTGCTTACCAAACTAACTGACTCGCCATTTTTTGGCTAAGTTTGCTGGTATTAGCGTTAGCCTTAACTGGTGCTCGCTAACATTAGCAAACATTTAGCAGAACCTAAGAATGTTTTTTAATCATTAATAGTATATAAGACAAAACAAGAGTTTGTAATGCAATAAGAATCAGATTTAGCTCAGCTTATATACATATATATGTAAAGGTTTATTTGTATAGGCGTATCCTGCAGTCAGACAGTTTGGAGACGATTTAGTGCTTTCTCTCTGGCTGCTACAACAACATAACACACACCACATGTACGGACGCTCATATCTGCAAACCAGGTGAAGCAAACGCATGTGGTTTTCATTACTCCTCAACAAGAGGTTTAAGGGTGTTTTTTTTTTAGGTTAACGCTACTGAGCCTGAGGCTTTAAAGAACAATAAACTTAAGTGTCAGAGTTTATTTATAGTCATAAACAATGAAAGTCTCGCTCTATTGTTGCTGTGGATGCTCAGGAGTGGAACACCTTCATGCCTCTGCTGCTGTTTCTGACCGTGTTTCATGGTGAAACTATGGCAGCGAACATGGCGGCTGTAACCTTCCACAGTGCTTCCACCAATCCCCGCCCTGCGTTCCTGATCCTCCCTCCTTCATTTCCTCCTCCCGTCCTCTCACCAGGGTGAGTCATAAGTCCTGGCATCGCCCGCCTCACCACCGCGTACCCTTTCTCCCTCTCCTCCGTCCGTGCGTCCGTCCGTCCGTCCTCTCAAACCCACTTCTTTTCCCACCAGCGTGGCTCTTGGCCTCATTATCGCCATGGAGACGCACCGAAATAAAATACATCTCCCTTCAGCCAAAATGGATGTCAGTGTAAGAGTGAAGCTGCGAGCAGACACACACACAGAGAGAGAGAGAGGGAGAAAAATGTGGCAATGATGATATGATGTTGTAAATTTGAGTTTTTGAGGTTTTGCCGCTGATGAAAAATGTGCTGTATCATGAAAATAAAGTCAGAAGTTTCTGCTTTGCTTAGTGAAATCAACATTGTTGCAGTGGAAACCACACAGCTCATATTTGTGAGTCGTTGATTTACGCCATCGTGAACAGAAACAGCTTGTCGTCGTCGAGGTTAATTGAATTTGCGTAATTCATTTTTGAATTATGATCACACGACTCTTCTCAGTCTGTTCGTATTTTGTAGTGTGGGCCTATAAATAATGCAAAATGTCAAAATAAAGTTAAATATAAAGAGATTTAGCATTTCAACCTGTATAAAAAAAAAAATTATAATTCTGACCACTTTTACTGCCATGTCTAATATTATGTTGAATAGATGAATCAGCTATTTCCAACAAGTAATTTGTATATTTGTTAAATAACCACAAATCGATTATTACGTGCGTTGCTTTTTCACTAATCTTATCTTATTGGTGACTGAGTCCCAGTTAATGATCTAGAGTGCTTTCTCAGTGGAAAAAAAAATCAGATAACATCAATGGACAAAAAAAGGGGAAAATTGGGAAGACGTGAAATTTAAAAACCTTGTTTTCTCCGGTAGGTCGTTCCAAATTCTGCTTTAATTGACAGTAGAGACAGAAAATAAGTAGTGGGACATATAAAGAAGTCCATGTATAAACTTTATATAAATAGACGCAGTCTTCCGGTTGCAAAACAAGCTCCTGTTTTGATTTGACCGGCTGAATGTCAGTTTTTGAAGCTACTATTGGACAAAACCCGCTTTATTGTCTCTTCTCCTTTAAATGGGAACAGCTGAGCTTTTTCTTCTGCTTTATCCTCCACATGAGGCTCATGGGAGGAGCTGACAGGCGGGGTACACCTTGGACAGGTCACCAATCCGACAACCCTTCCCTCTCACAAGGCCAACGCAGAGTGTCCAGTTAATGTGAGAGAACCCATGAAAACCCCACAGAAGCGCCGTTGGTTCAACTGGGATCCGTACTGGCAATCTTCTTGCTGTGAGGCAACACTTCTAGCCACTGCACCACCGTGCTAAATGGGAACATAATTCATAAAATTGGCATTGTGCTCTACTGACAAAGACCTGAAACTAGTGATTGAGAACATTAACTAATCAGGAAACCATTATACGTCATAAATCAAAAAGCAAATATTCCCATAGATTCAAACCGCGCTCTTTTTGTAACAACCACAGTCGCCCCCTGGAGGCCAACTCCTACTTCTGTCCTATGTCCTTGGCTTTTCAATGGTCCATTTTTTGTATACAGTGCAGTGACAGCAGCTGGTCTTTGAAACAGGAGAAGCTCATTTCAGGCTCAGTTATTTCTGTAATTATGTGATAATTATGTAAAAAGTGTGTTTTCATTGTACAAATGTAAATATTCGAGCAAATAACACTCAACAAGCAGCTGTTTGTCCACAGACTTCAGGACCGAGCCGTCATGTTCGTCTCTGCAACGCCGTCAATCAAAAACTGGCTTTGCCTTTCAGACTGTTCCTCCAATCATCCATGCCCCGCCCACTGCTCCATTGACTCCCAGAGAAGCTGAGCTTCCGTGGAAGTGCTTCAAGCTGTTTTAATGTGGAGGCTGCTACGGGAATACGGAAATCACATAGGACGATACGTCCTGTACCGCGACAGAACGGCTGATTCTGAACTAGTGACATGTTCCAATCGCGTTCTAGTGTCAAAATGTAAATACAAAACAGGACATATTTGACTGACGGCGACGGTAGCTCAGTGGTTTCAGGTTTTGGGTTCAAATCCCAGCTCTGCTTGTCTACATGGACTTAACGGCAGCGTGTGCACATAGAAGAAAGTGTGAGTGAATGGCTGAATGGCTGAACTGTATTGTAAAGCAGCTTTGAGTGGTCATCAAGATTAGAAAAGCAGCATATAAATACAGACCCATTTACTTGTTGTCTGTTGGATGAGCAGCTGAGTTTCAACTGCACAGATGACTGAATGAAACCATTGTCTCGTCTCATGACACGCCTGAATCAGCCGCTTTCAAAACATACCACAGATAACTTCAATCAGTGTCAACAGTGACAACGTGTTTCATCAGTACATACTGGACCTGCCACTCCAGTGGAGTCTTTTATCAGGCCAGAGTCATGTGATCGCTGTGATTGTCAATACGACGTCGACGGCCTGGGGATGACCGCGCTATCTGCCGGAGGATCAGAAGGTACACAGGCAGCTGAGATTATAGACGGAGAGTGCGTATGCACGGGGCGAACCTTTACACTCTATATAAACATTTCTGAGGATCTATCACTGTCACAAGGCATCACTGATCGAGTGGGTCAACACTGGCTGTTTAGCTTTGGCCGCACATTTACTGTAAATGGTCTGGATCTTATTCTCCACAATCCCAGCTGACATAGAATGATATACTTTATCAAATCACTTCAGTAAATACTCTGAATCTGTCTCCACTTCCCTCAAGTGTCTGTTAGCAGAAAAAAGCTAGCCTTGCAAGATCAGGGCTGTGGACCTGGAGTCCTCAGACTGTGGAGGTCTCAAGTCTTGGGTCACATCGGCTATGAGATCAAAGCAATGATAGCGTTATTTGCGACGTTCAGCAACGCTGAGCTGGCGAAAAAGAAGCAGAGAAAACTGTTGTCGGAGGAAGAGGAAACGACTGGGGCTACATGCGAGGAAATATCAGACTTGCTTTTTTATTTTTTGAATAACAACAAATAAAGAACATAAACACATACGGTGGTGGCATAAAAATATGTACTCAAAACTGCAGGGGGAGCTCTTAAGAGAAAAAGCCACTTGCCAGACTCACAAAGTTGCGCTTTAATAGGAAGGAAAAGGACGTTCTACCCGCTCCATTTAACCCTTAAACATTTTTTTCTTGCATGTTGTTTAACATGTATGCCAAGTTGTGCATTTTTGAGTTTTCTTTATTAATTTATTGTAAATGTTAACTAAAATACAAAAATGTGCTCACTAAAACTCACTCAAAGCACTATTTTTGATGCATCATGACAAAAACAAAAATATGCTCTAGGTGTGTTAACGTGAGTATTTTATAAATGATGATGTTGCAAAGAAATAATAATGCATATAAACACATGTTTCTGCTAATCTTTCATACAAACCAGGCTGCAATAGTCAACCAAAAATAATCCAGTTTGCATTAAGCATATTGAAAATAATTCATTTATTGTGATTTTTAGACCATAAAATGAAGGTGCATCATGACAAAAACCTTTCATTTGACTTTTTATTTCATGTTCACGGTGAATAAAAAAGTAATTAATTCAAAATTGATTTACTGTGTTACATCTTTGTGAGGTCCAAAATAATGTACACACCTCTCTTTGAAGGTTAGGACATTTTGTCTGGGCCTCACACCTTTAAAGACCTGGTTTTAGGTTCTGATTGTCTTGATGTGTCCTCACTAATATATAAAAACGAGCCTCTGTGTGTGTGTCTCTCACTCACTGGGCGGAGGAGGAACAATTTTAACATTACATGAATCATCCAAATTGTGGAATTCCATTCTGTTTCTGCACCGCTGACACGAGTGAGACAAGCGTCACATAAATCACCTCCATCGTCACCAACAGTACAGTAAGTGGAAGATTCTGTGTGTTTTTCACTTTCCGGACAGGACGTGTCGCACTCAGCCCTGCACTTTCCACGACCCTTTGTGTTTAAAACTCTTGTTGTGTTGCCGCTGACCTCCCTTATACCATTAAGTCGTGGTGAAAGACGATTCTCTCACTGTGATCGCATCACACGGACCCGTTCTGCCTCGAGTTCCCCAGGAACAACAGGTTAACCCCAAACTTTATAGAAGGAGAGAGCTTTTTTAAACTTTGTTGAATTTAATGAAATGGCCGGCAATTTCGTAATCCGTAATCGTGCGTCTGTCCCACATTTTCAACATTTAATAATCCTGAGAAAGCACAGACGAGACAATCAGTCAAGACTCACGCCCCAAAATAAAATGATTGCGAAACATGTTTGTGTTTGTTTCTCTGATCTGGCGTCGCAGCTGATACGGATCCATACTACTCAATGTGTCAAAGTACACTGGTTGCAAACATCTGTCGGGTCGAGTTGAATATGCAGCACATGTATTTATGGCGGACGCCGCAGCAAGGCCACCTAAATTCAGCAGAACTAGTTTCGTTGACAGGGACCATGTAAAGAACCAGGTCTATACCAGAGTTAGCTAATTTGCATCTGTGGTCAATTCAGCACGAGTGGGAGAGGAAGTAGGAAAATAAAACACCAGGCTTACTACTAACTCTCCTCCCTCTTGTCCTTTCTGTCCCCCTTCTTCTCTTCTGTTCCCCCATGTTCCCTTTCAACCCAACCTGTCTAGGCAGATGTTGCACATCTTTGAGTCAGATTCTGTCAGAGATTTCTTCTTCTGTGAAAAGGAAATGAGGTCAAAAATCGCGTCTGTTAATCACTCACACTGCAAGATAATTTGGCCACATAATCTGTTCGAATCAGCCTAAAATCGTAAGACACCCGCTTTTGTTGGAAAGGACCAGATCGGGAGCAAAATCTAGCCAATTGTCCTCTAGTGTGGGGGCGGGGCTTTCCCTATGTATAACTTTTACTATCTTACACAAACAAACTACACATGTCAACTTGTTCAATGGGACTTTGTTGAATTTAATCTAAATTTCATCCAATCAGGATTTCAGGAAGTTGTTAACAGAAGGACAAACAATGATAATATTACATATAATGAGGCAATAACAGTAACAACAGTAAGTCACTAAAAGTACAGCAAATGGAAGCACAGGAAATGCCTCCAAGGCCAAAATAGAGTTAAACTAATCAAGTCAAAATAAATAAATTCCCCGTCTAGCCAAAAAAAAACCCAGGAGGTTGCATAACAGAAATGGCGGAGACTCAACCAGGCCTCCACACAAGTCAAGTCATTCATTTAATCGCTAACAGATCAGGGGAGAATGTTGCAGAGAAGAGCACTGACTGGGAGTGTTTTTACCCGGCTCCACTAATTACCTGATGAGACGCAGGAGTGGCAGCTCTGGTGTTATCAGGAGGCGGAGTGACCGAGGGGGGAGAACGCGAGGGCTTCTCTGACAGGAGGTCAAGAATGTGACACTTGGTTTTCAACTGCAGAACTTTGATGATGTTCAAGCTCAAATGGACAATGTTTTCGTCTTAAATGTGACAATTGTCATGTTCGCATATCCAGACATTCTGGACAGGGATTTTTGGATGTGCTTTCTCAAATCACAGTAAAATGATGCCCTAAATTATGTATTCTGGGACTTTTTTCCTAAACAAAATACATAAGATTATGATAGGGCCCTCGTGTCCCCCCACGCTAGTCAGGGAGTGCAGCAGTTCCTTGACCTCAACGTCTCCCTCACTCAACACCCTTCAACAATGACAGAGAAGCCACAGAACAATAATAATAATAATAACAATAATAATAATAATGATAACATATACATCTTCAGAGTCGGTCTCTTGTGTCACGTGTGATATTTCGAGGCAATCGGTCAATGTACGGCAAAGTTATAGGGCACTTCCTGTTTTGTGGCAAATGGTCAAAATTTGCCAAAATGCCAATGGTTGGAGTGGCCGAGGTTTTTATGTCGGGACGGCAAACGTGTTTGGACGAGTTTTATGTAAGGTGTGAATTGCCCAAAATGGACACCAAAATTAACGTTGAGGGTTGTCGTGGCCACGCCGTTTTGAATCCACGAAACCTTTTGACAACTTTTCACCTTTGATGTGTCTCGTACAAATTGGCACGTTTTCCACGTTTGTACGATAAACACGTTTAGAAGAGTTCACTCATTTACGTAAGGTGCGAATCGACCCATAATGGACGGAAAATTCCAAGTGGACAACTTCCTGTTGAGTTGAGGCCATGGTTCTGATCTGTTTTCATCCACCTTAGGGGGCGCTATAGAGCCCTTGAGCAACACATGGGTTCGGGAGCTATGCCAATATCACATTTTCACCAGATCTGACCTCCGTGCAAAGTTTCAAGAGTTTTTATGCACATTAACCCACTCAAAAATGACCACGGAATAATAATAATCTGAAGTTAAACAATAGGAGCCATTTTGGCCTCTAGCATTCATGCTTAAGCCAAACTTGATGACAATCTTCTACATATTACAAGCTAATACAGCATAGCTATCTCCTGGAAATCTATCAGCTGACTGAGTTTACAAAAAAGGAAAGTATTACATTACATGTCATTTTTAGTAAAAGTAATGTGAGTTATATGCAGAAATAAAGTAAGTAAGTAAAATAAAAAGCCATAGTGAACAAACAAACCCCAAATTTGTTAAATTACAAATCTGAGTCACATCAACGGAACAAATGGTGTATGAGTCACCTCTGCCTTGTAATCTGAATATATCCACAGGGATAAGCAAACAGGGGATTAGAAGAACTCTAAACTGAAAAAGAAAATTACATTTCAAAAATCTTGTGGCTTTTGTGTTTTTTTTCTTGCGACTATTTTGGAAAATCCCCATGGAAAAAACAACATTGTCCATCAGCGACTACAGAACTCCCAGCTTCTGTCTGGTATTTTTAACTCGCAGCAGTTTGAACAAATAAAATAAAGGCGCATATTTAAAAAAGAAAAAAAAGAGGAGGAGAAAAAGAGGGGGAGGAGGCAAAAACAGACGTGTTCCATGGAAAAAGCTGGTGCTGCTCAGCTCTGTGGCCTCGCGCCCGGTTTACCAGTGCCCACAAACGCCGGGTTCCTCATTTGATTTTCTGTCTCCGGCTCTTTCCTTCCTCTCCTTTTGAACAATGTTCCAATATGTAAAACTGTATGTGTGTAGTGTGTGTGTGTGTGTGTGTGTGTGTGTGAACCTTTGTGAGGACATTTTGACCACAACTTCTGTCCTTTTTTCAGAGTTAAGACTTGTTTTTTAGGCTTAGAATTTGGTTAAGGTCAATGAGGTGTCCTCACTAAGATATAAAACACATGTGTGTGTGTGTGTGTGCGTGTGTGTGTGTTGTTGTTTTTATGTCTTTGTGAGGTCCAAAAAATGCACAAACCTATCTTTGTGGGGACATTTTGTCAGGGTCCCACAACTTTAAAGGTTTTTTTCAGGGTTAAGACCTACTTCTAGGGTTAGGGTAAGGATAAGGGTTAAAGTTAGGCACTTAGTTGTGATGGTTAAGGTTAGGATAAAGGCTAAAGAATGCATTATGACTATGAGGTGTCTTCACTAAGATATAAAACGGAATTTGTCTCTACAGTGTGTCTACTCCAAAAAACTTACAAACTTATCTTTGAGGGGACATTTTGTCCAGTCCCCACAACTCCAAAGTGCTTTTTCAGTTTTAGGGTTAGAATTAGGTTTAGGTCAACAATCTGTCCTCACTAAGATAAAAAAAAAACATTTTAATGTGTGTGTGTTTACTTGTATTCATATCTTTGTGATGTCCAAAAAATGTCCAAACCGATTTTGTGTGACTTTTTTCAGGGTTAGGGTTAAGGTTTAAGGTTTGGCCCTTTGGTAAATGGGCCAATGGGGGGACATTTTGTCTGGGCCACACAGCTGGGGGTTAGGGCAAGGGAGTGCAATATGTCTATGAAGTGTCCTCAAAAAGACATAAAAACAAGTTAGTGTGTGTGTGTGAATGTGAGTGAGCGATCACATGTGGATTTATATTGTCCTTCTCTGTTTATGTCCATCCTCACGCGTCCCACATGTCCCTCTCACATTTCTGTCTGTCCTAAAATGCTCCCTGTTACACTTCTTTTTTTTCCCTCCGCCCACCGCCGCCGCCGCTCCATGTCACTCTCAGATCCCCTATTCCACCTCCTCGTCCTCCTCCTCCACCCCCGTCACCAAGACCACACCCACAGTTGCTAAAGCAACGGGGATTACCACAGAGCAGTGATGACTTTGCCAGATGCATATAATGTGTGACTTGCCATGGAAATAGTTTTTGGGGCGTTGGTTGCCATGGATACAGGGATACATTGACCCATACAATGTGTAATTACGTGTACGTTGAGCGCAGTTACAGTCAGTGTGTATGTGTGTGTGTGTGTTTGTGTCGCTGATGATTTGTAGTCTCCACTCTTCCTGGTAACTGACCGGAAATATCCACTCACACACTCATTCATTCATTCATTCTTTCGTAGACATGTGAAATGCTAAACGCATTCCTGATCATTTACTGAAGCTCGATCTCAAAGTGGAAAAAAAAAAGAATAATACAAATATAAACAAAGACACGGTTCTTGAAATAGAATCAGAAGAAACGTGGGAGTTCATCGCTGCTCTTATGAGCTCATATTATGTGTGTGTGTGTGGTTTCAAATGTTGAAATGAAACGGGTCTGATTGGTTTTAAATATTTCTTTGATTCAAGACAACATTGAGGAACGATCGGCTTCTCAAAAACCACGGGGTGTGGACAAAAGCCGAAGCTGAGAAGTCCCCTGAGGCGTCGTCTTTCAACGAGACACGGAGCAGTTGTGTGTCGGCGATTAGCAGCTGTCTGGGCATGTGCTTTGTCTGTGCCATAGTTTTCTCTTTTTCTTTTTTCTGTCATTCTTCACCTCTCAGGGAAACCAGAAATGCTTAAAGTACACAGAGGAGGGGAGTTATGCAACTTAGCAGAAGTGCTGACTAACAATCTACACAATAATATGAGCATGTTCTCTTTTACCCTGCAGTTTCTGGACCTCATGTTTGCACTGAGATTCAGTTTGAAGTTGCAGAGATCGTGTAATAACGTGGTAGTCATCAAATTTATTTTTAACCCTTAGAACTCAGAGCATTTAGGCTTCTTCTTTCCATTACTATGTTTAAACGTACAGTTTATACAGAGAAGAATGTGCAATATAGAGTGCCTTGTACTTTATAAACACAACCTGAGCAAAAAAGTACTAAAAATGTTTAAAATGGGATTGAATTTGTGAAATTCAATCCCATTTTCAGTTCACAGTTCAAAGTTCACTCGGCTCATTTTTATGAACATAAACAAAACAAAAAACGGTCTAATTTTGTGACTTCTGCACAATTATCACTACTTTGTCAAGACTAGAAATGCGATATAAAATGAATCCTAACTTTGACTCAACAAACAAAAGAAAAAAAAAATTCAATTATAATTATATTATAATATAATAAAATTTTATAATATAATATGTCATTGCACTTTTAAAAAGTATGTATTTGACAGTGTTATTTTTCAATTCTTGTCAGTTTAAAAAAGGATTTATTGCACTCATGCAGTTTTAATTTGTCATGTATCTTTGATTTAAAATAAATATGAAACGCAGAGATGGTATTTTCATAGTCGTGCTAAATCTGAAATCACTCCATTTTCAGCCAAGTATTTATTTATCTAAGACTGCACAATTAGCGAAGCTAGCTAATCCAACACCCGTCGCAGATTAGACTTTTTGCAGGTTTATCAAGTTTAATTTAGCTACAGTACAAGATATCACACACAAACAAAAGATCCACTGTGCGTTAGCATTCTAGCTAAAGCTACCAAAAGGCACCAGGAACTGTTACTTTTGGCTAACAACACAAAATAATGTTAGCTTTAATTAAGCTAGGGTCACAGTGTAATGTAACACATGGATAATGATGCGCTCAGGATTAGCTTTCAAGTACATAAACATCAAATAAGTCCACACAACTATCTGTGATTCTCAGTATGTTTAGATCTCGAGTCACCTGGCAACAACAATTCCCACACTGCACACAGGAAGTGATTCGCTTTATGTGAACGTAACAGAGCTAGTAAAGCGAGACGACAAGGTTAAACAGGTTAAAAAGACTTAAAACTCCTGAAAAACACATGTTTCTCCAACTCTCAATGTAATTCATGAGCATGTTATTACAATATTATTAATTTTGTTTTCATGTTTTACCTATACCTGATGTTTTTTTTCCCATGTCATGTCTGGGGCTCTGTCATTTTTATTTTTATTTTTTTTTAACTCCAAATTTTGCATTTTTAGTGCGCAATTTCTGCACCGTGTTGGTTTCTTTGTGCTTAGCAAACTAACTAAGTTTCTGCCTCTTGCTGGCATTAGCGTTAGCCTTAACTGGTGCTCGCTAATATTAGTAAACATTTAGAAAAACTGGTGTATATGTGTTATGGCGCTTACACCCAAAACTGCCAAGTCACTCGTTTGAGTCGTGTATAAAACGCTGTCATGGTAGTTTTACACCCTCGTCAAGGAGGTACTTCAAAGTAATGGAAAACGACGTGATACCGAACCAAACCGAGCACAGCAGAGTCAAGTAGAGCTAGAACTGTATAATAGAATAGCGCCATAAGTAAGTAGTGAAAGTGCAACTCCCCTCGGTATCATTAACTGGGCGACTCTACCCGCCAGAGCCCCAGAACAATAACATCAGTGTGTTTGAAACACTTTACATCCACAAGTCTCCATGATGCTGAGAAAGAGCGCGAGAGAGAGCATGGAAAACACAAGTCACTGGAAAAAAAGTTGGAGTCCAGCCTGGAAAAGTGAGTGTTTCTTGGGGCTGGTAGGGTCGAGAAACCTCCGCGGAGGATTTTAGAACCTGGTAGACATAAGTGACACTTAGCTCAAAACAAGTACGGGGTTATTATTAGACTCGTATAACTCAGCTCATTCTCATGTCACGGCTGAGTGACAACAATTTGTGCAGCACCCATATACGGTAGATAGAACGTCTGAACATGTCACTATTTCTGTTTTTAAGTAACTACGTGTTACGACTGTCTGTAATTACGTACGGGTTGAATCGAAACCAGAAACACTACGGTATGACTGCCTGGCTCATCAGTGGCACGACTGTTCAAACCACATGACGAGTGACTCAGTGCAGCGGCATGTGAATGAACTCCATTCATAAAAACAAAAAAGATATGATCCTGTATTTATTATGGTGCCAATGTCTGTGCTTACACTGATAAAGTGGATCATGGAATTTTTATTTGTTCAGTGAAAGTGAGTCATAATTTACACGACGCGGCCAGGTAAAAGATGTCGGTATGTGTGGCAGAGATGTTTTTGCAGTGTGGTTTTATGGACTATTGACACATAATAAGCACAGTATTTGCTGTGCAGAGACACAGATGCATGTAACTAGGTCACTTAAAAACAGATTTGAGAGACTGAAGAGAGAAAATTAGTATCGGCCCGTCTCCCTCACCAAAGTCCATAGACAAAACCGGCATTTTTAGGTCACAGTGACACAAGAGTAAGTAACTCCAAACACAATATTACAAACACTGAAATCACAAAAATACACATTTGAATTTACTGAACGGAGGCAACAGTAGATCAACAACACCTGTGTTGGGGTGATGTAAAATCACAGATTTTCTCAATGGAGTTTGGTGTCGGAAACGACAAAGCAAAACAAACTTATTGTTCTAGTCAGAAAAAGCCGCTTAAATGCGAGATCATTTGGCAAACATGTTCTTAACACATCGTAGGCGTATTATCGAGTGGCTATAATGCAACCTGTCCTCCAACTGAAATGTAAATATAGGTCGTTTTTTCAACCACTGAAAACGTACATATAGGTCGTTTTCTGAAAACGTGCCTGTGGGTCGTTTTTTTCAAACCCCTGAATGCGACGTAAAGGTAGTATTTACCAACTCGAATATGCACGGATGTTACTGAGGGTAGGGTTAGGGCAAAAAAGACAGGGTTAGGTAGTAAAAATGAAAAAAAATATATTAAAAAGGTGGTATAGTAAGGGACCGAACCATAGTCGACCGCGCTCCGGTGCAGCGCCCTCGCTACTGGGCCGACTGCCGGTGCCGATAGCGGCGAAGCCACTAGATACAGCGTCTAAGGCGGAAGTGGTTGCTGTTATATATATAACCGCTAGGGGCGCATGTTTTGAAAACGTAAATATAGGTCGTAATTCCTGCATACGACCTATATGTACGTTTTATTGGAGGACAGTCTCCTATAATGCTGCAGCCATGGTTTGTGGTGCATGTTTCTGGCTGGTTGTTGCAAAACAAAACATAACAATGCAAGTTCAGGCAGGTTTGTCCATTCAGGCCACTGTAGAAACATGCATGTCAGTGTAGGACGATGGACTTCATTAAAGTACAACCCTTCTGCCTGAAAAATATAAAAGCCTTGTTTTGCATTTTTTTTTCCCCCTTCTAAAGCGATTATGTACTTATACAAACATACTTGTGGGTAGTATATTCATCTTAAGTCAATAAACCCTCCCAAATGTTACACACTGGGGCTTTACTTTTATGACCTTCATTCACACAACAGTTGTTGAGCGAGCGTTTATGAGTTTATGAGCCTGTTTCTCTGGAAACCGTACGTGTTTGTCACCCTCTGCTGCAACCAAGACACAGATTACGATCAAATCTTTGGACAGTCAAACAAAAGGAGTGACATTCGCCCCTACACTCCCTCTGCTGAGGCTCCGCCTCCCCCTGTGATAGACAGGAAATCAGTGAGTGGCATTATGAAGACTATGACATTTACAGAATATTTCTGTGGTCAGTGTATGTGTTTCATTACTTTTGGAAACAGTGTGACAGTGACTCACTCCGATGAGTCCATGTGATCTAAAACACTAAAACACAAAAAAAAGTTTCTCTTTTGAAGAACTTTACGTCATGTGGTTCCATATTAAATGAATGTGCCTCTTGTGAAGCGTAATGTAAGATGTTTTTCCTCATTGGTCATTTGTTTTCTCTTGAAAACATTTTTATTCTGTAATTGTGTGTATTCTAATGTCTTTATTCATATGTGTATTATGTTATAGTTATCTAACTGTATTTAAATATTATTATATTCTTTTACATGTACCTGATACCATGCAGCTGTAACAGACGACCTTCACAGGTTTGGTTCCAAACCTCAGTCAATCAATCAACTATCTATCAAGCTAGCTGCATATGTAATGAACTATCTATCTATCTATCTATCTATCTATCTATCTATCTATCTATCTATCTATCTATCAAGATAGCTGCATATCTAATGAACTATCTATCTATCTATCTATCTATCTATCTATCTATCTATCTATCTACCTATCTATCTATCTATCTATCTATCAAGATAGCTGCATATCCTATCTATCTATCTATCTATATCTATCTATCTATCTATCTGCTATCTATCTATCTATCTATCTATCTATCTATCTATCTATCTATCTATCTATCTATCTATCTATCTATCTATCTATCTATCTATCTATCTATCTATCTATCAAGATAGCTGCATATCTAATGAACTATCTATCTATCTATCTATCTATCTATCTATCTATCTATCTACCTATCTATCTATCTATCTATCTATCTATCTATCTATCTATCTAGCTAGCTATCTAATCTATCTATCTATCTATCTATTTAGATAGATGATATCTACTTAGCATCTCTCCATCTTTAATAACAGTTGAGAGAAAAAAGACAATTTTCAGCAATTAACAAACTTAATTTCACACTAAGTGTGTGCAGATGTATGTGTGTTAAAATACAGTGTACAGTATATACCTCTTAGATCTTTAGATCTGTCTATAGAAACGAGTCATTTTTCTATCGTGAGCCACAGTTCACCGTGTAATGTTCATGCTTTGGTCGCTGTAGGTAGTCGGGTGTGTCTGTGTTTAAACGCACACTAAAGTGAAGGATACACAGCACGTTTGATTGCAGTCTTGAAGTTTTTGCTCCTCTAATGTTTGGCTGCTCGGTGACTTTGTCTTCATGTCACCGAAGTCTGGACTAATTTGGGTTTAAAGACCAAATGGAGACCTCTCGGTGTGGGTGGCGTGGGACAGACACAGTTACACAACAATGAGGAGCAGATTTGTATCTTCTGTACACTATATTATACCAATGGTCACTTTATTAGGTACACAGGACACATGATAAAGTGACAGGAGCGGCACCAGGTGTGGTTTTTCTGCTGCTGTAGCAGAGTTGTTGTGCATTCAGTGTGGTCTACATACCTGGGCTGTAATGACTGGTTATTTCACCCAAAGAATTACAACTAACTGCATATTTTCTCCTTTCCAGACTTTTCCTTGTAAACCCTGGAGTTAGAGTTTGTGCATGAAAATAGCTCGAACCAACAACCATGCCATATGCAAAGTCCCTTAAAATCACCAGGATCGGTTTACGTAGACACAAAACTGCGTCGCAGTCACCAACAGAGGACCAATATTAACATAAATGGTGTCATTTTTGATCAAAATTACATTCAGGGTTCCCACACCTTGGTTGACATCAAAGTTAAGGACATTTCGGGGACTTTTCAGTTCCAATTCCCCTGAAATTCAAGGACAGAATGTGCTGCCGACACAGCGTCAGACGGGAGGGAAACTTTCCACAACACCGCTCGTCATTACGACTCCACGTTTATATTGCGTAGGACAAGTTATCGAGTAATGAAATGGTAGGTGACGTTGTAAGAAATAAAGGAGACATTTACCTAAATATTAACCTTCAGTTCTTTCTTGCACAAAATTCATTTCATTTCAAAAACTTTATGACAAGTTTAAGCCCAAATGTTGGTAAATGAAGAGTGTACATTACAAGTTAACTGCAGTTTAACAACATTTCTAACATTTTCTTAAACAAATCTTATAATTCTGACTTCACTCTCAGAATTCTGTTTTTTTCATGTGGCCCTAATCCTCTGATCCTCATTATATAATCAGTTTGTTTTCTGTGCAAACTTTGCTTCTTAAACCTGGTGTGAGCTGCAGTGCATGTTTAATAAGTCTTATGTAATATATAGTAAATGATCCCCAGAAGGAACATAAAGCACAGAGAGAAACACGGGGCAGCAACTCGTAAAACGATCCGTTGTGATGATATGGATATGAAAACTATGAAAAGCCGACTTTAAAGTCTGTGTGCAGAGAGAGAGGATAACATAGCTATGAGAAAAATGTCAAAAGGTCGAGCAGAGCTCTCTCCGTCTGTTCACCATAAAAGCACAGATCTCCAGTTTGGAGAAATGCAGGAAACACAGACACAAGCGAGGCAACACTTTGTTTTTTGGATCAGTCTGAAGAACATATGCAGTGAATTATTCAAATCCAAACATCGTCTTTTTTGGTGTGGTTTTATTCACTGCGGTGTGAGGAATTCATCACGGCAAACGTATAGAGGTATAATGCCCCAAACATAATAATAATAAGTAAAACTTTATGACGTAATAATGTGAAAATAATTTACATTTAAACCTTATTACAGTATAAAATAAATGATAAGTTCTCAAATTATAGTGTGAAATCTTTAAGCTTACAATAAAATATTGACATAATTGATCAATTATAACCTGTTAGATTTAGTAATTAGGCACAAATGAACATGTTATAACGCAATATTTTATCATATCATTTCATACTGGTTATTTGTTATTAAACATTTCACAGTGTAGTGACAATTTATTCCATTGGAACACTTCAGTTTAATCACATTTTAGATTTGAGACGGTTTATCACTATAAAATAAGTTGTCCTCTTGTAATGGAGACAATTAATCACATCATCATGTAAAGTTAAAATATTCACGACCAAACTATTTATGATCTAAAACATGAAAACTAATAGGAAGTAATTTAGGAGAGTAAAAAACAGAGAGACATATTCAAAGTAAAGTGCAGACGTTTGCAGGCCATTCCGACAAGATCCTTAACCAGAACCCCTCAAAACACCTGTGAAGGTGTTTAAAAAAGTCCGTGTCTGTCTTCAAATTATGTTTCGCAGCTCATTCCATGGAAGGAGAAAGCAATTTTACCGAATTCTGAGTTTGTTCTATCGGAACATTTGGGAAAAGTTGAGTGGTAGAGCTGGTGCTGTAGCTGCTGATGCGGCTAACCCTAATCCTAATCCCAAACCTAACTGTAAAGGAAGAGGCTAGAAATATACATAGGAAGTTACCTAGCAAGGCCTTGATAGTAAAAAGCAGCTGATGCATTTTTGTCCTCTGGTTAAGACACGACCAACCAACAGATTCCTACAGAATGCACAGCGGTGAGCGCGGGAACCGACATTTGTCGTCAACGTGATAATTCCAATATCCGATCCAGTGATTTTGACGGAGAGAGGTGTTGGAGAAAGTCGTGTAAATTGGGCCATGACACTGAGCGGTGAACTCCCTGTGGCTCTTCAGAAGCCGGTGATAGAGTTTCACTTTGTGATACGTAATATACGTCATCCGAGGGAACAAAGGACATCAAAGATTTAACGTAAACAGTGAGGAGAAAAAAAGGTGTAATCCGACTGCTATTGTTCTGAGAGTGAGGTGTGTCACTTTGGCACTGGGACAGTGCGATAGTTAACACTGATAAGCTTTATTTTTTTTGTTGCCGCTGGAACTCTATAGTCTTTTCAAAAACAACGCCAGTTTAAGGGCCCTTCAACGTGTTCAACACACAATTTCATATTGTGTTCCAATCTAGTTGTCACTTTCCCAGGATTCAAAGACTTGGAACGTTTGACGTCTCACTCACACTCGTGCGTTCCTCCCCCCAGAAAACATAACTCGAAAATGTGGTGAAACAATTAGGCTTTAAACGCTGTCCAAAGTAAGCAAAATGCTACGTTGGCATGATGAGAGGGGAACAATAAAAGAGCAACACAATGGTCTAGCCAAACAGGAGGCACTCACGAAAGGGGGGGGGACTGACATGACTCACTCCCTCATGGCTACTTCTTGGTGAGGAAGAGGGGAAAAAAAATCAACTGAGCATCTAGAAATCTGAGCCTAAAATCTGGACGGGAGCTTCCTGTCCTGACCACAGATGACTCATAAAAAAGGGTTGTTATACGGGGAGCGGATAAGGTTTAACATCCACTCATTGCACCAGGATTTTGCAGCTTTCGGCACTCTGATGCTTTGTGAAAGTGATCTCAGGGAATCTCGAGCGAATGAATGTGGGCGACAGGGATAAATGAGTACCGTCAAAATACTCGGGAGGCCAACGTCTGCAAAATGCACAAATACACCACAATTAACTTTGAAAATTCCATCCACTTTTCTCACTCTTTCTCTCCCTCTCTTGCTCTCTGTGCTGCACTGAAGTAGCTGGGAACTGTGGGCAAAGAGTCCAGCGGGGACACCAACAAGTCTTTGTCCAGGACCTGGTTCACTGCAGGGAGGAAAAGTTGTGTGTTTGAAAAGCAGATGTGATGGCAGAGGATTGGAATGCAACAGAGGATTAGTCAAAGGCAGAGAATATCATTAAGGGTGTTAGGGAGGGTAAAGTTTTGAAGATTGATGGAAGTGGGTGCCATGGCAACAGGCCAGGGTGGTGACAGCCGAGAATCAGGACTGGGGGCAGGGTTCCTTTACCTCCGGAGGAATGTTCAGCATTTTGCATTTTTTAATAACTGTGTGGTTACACACAGTTATGGTGGTGAGTGCGGTGGATTGTTTGCCTGTTCTCTCCTGTATATGCAAGGGTTCTCTTCTGGTTCTTCGGGTTCCTTACACAGTCCAAAAACATGCAGATTATGTCAACTGGACACTTAAAATTGACCGCAGGTGTGAGAGTCAACGGTTGTTCATCTCTTCGACCTGTTGGCAAAGGTATAGCCTACCTTTCGCCCAATGTCAGCTGAGATTGACTCCCGCTCCCTGTGACCCTATTATGGAGGATAAAATGGTAGATAATTCCTGAATGAATGAATGAATGAATGTCAAAATTACATACAAAGTGACAATCGTTGTGGGTACCGATGGATTTAACCTCCAGCAAGCATCTATGGTTACCCCTTTCTTGGCCGTTAGTTATATTCCTGGTTGAGTTTCAGTGACCTTCACCTTGTCCTGGTCTCTGATTGGATGGCTTGAATCAAATTTGAGAAAGTGTGGATCTCTACAGACCATGACTTACCCTGGATTTCCACTGGACGCGGAACGGCCGCGGAACGGCCGCGGCGCGGTTCTGCTTCGTCCTCTCCCAAACGTCAATCCCCACTGGGCGCGTTACGGCAGCGGCGCGGAGCCTTGGGAGCCAGCGGTATTCACGGAAGATCGCGCGATAATCTCGAACGGACGCGAGATCCAACTGTTGATCTGGCCATCTATTTTCGATATTGTGCTTCTACCATGTGGAAGTTTGCTAGTCAGTTTCTCTAGTTGCCTCGTTTTATGTAGTTTCATTATGTCCTGATTGTCTGTGCAGTATTGACAATGTAATAACATAGTTAATAAATTAGTTAATAAACGTATTGTGTTTTATTTTGAAAGGGGGGCGGAAGTGTTTTACTTTGATACTGTGTCGGACTTCCTGTCTTGTGCGATCTGCTTCATTGAAATTTACGAGGTTCAGCAGCGGCAACGGAAAAAATAGAACTGATTCCTATCGATAGCGCTGCGGCGCGGCGAGCCGCTTCTGGGCCGCTGCTGATCCGCGCCGCAGCGCGGCCGGTGGGAATGCTCACATTGATTAGAATGGAAGCGATTTGCAACGGCTACCGTTCCGCGGCCGTTCCGCGTCCAGTGGAAATCCAGGGTTAGTGACTGCCGATCTCGCGCCAATCTAAGGTGATTGGCCGCACCTTGCAGAACTCAACGTTGACCAAACTATTGGGGTGAAAATAACACTTCCTTGTGGGGGTTTTACGATGGTTGTGGGTGCAGATGGACCATCCTCACATAACCTCCAGCAAGCATCCAGCATCCTGGTCTTTTATTGGGTGGCTTGATTCATTACAGACATGGTCTTAAATTTCCAGATTAGTTGTAATCCTGGTTGAGTCTCAGTGACCATTATCCCATCCTGGTCTCTTATTGGGGGGCTTGAATCATTGCAGACATGGATCAAATGATGGAAAAGTCTTGGTGGGTCTCTACAGGCTGTGTTTTGTAATATTTAGTTTTTGCCAATCATGTGCCAATTTGAAGCGATAGCCACGACATGCAAAACTCAACAGCCACCAGATTTTGGGCTCAAAACCACGAAGCATTAACTAGAAATGTTGGTACGACGGTTGTGGGTACTAACGGACCTCTTCACATATCCTCCAGCAAGCATCTTCAAGTACTCCTGGTGACTGTTATCCTGTCCTGGTCTCTTATTGGGTGGCTCGAATTGTTGCAGACGTGGATCCAAATTTCCGTCTTTGAATATTTCATATTTTTAGCGACTGCCGAACACATGTTTCAATTCGCCACAACTTGCAATACTCAATGGGGACCAGATTATTAGGGTGAAGATCACGTAGCGTCGAGGGGCCAGTGGCAGATTTACATGAGCCTTTTTGTTTGGATGCTACGTTAACAAAGGATTGGCACCAACCTTCTTATGTAACTCTCTGCAAGAAAGGGAGTTAGTGTGTTCCCTAAAGACTGGTACTATACAGGACAAGCAATTTTAGCATAGCAACTGCAGTGAATCACAGGCAATAAGGGGGTGGTGCAGAATGCAACAAAAAAAGGGGAGGTGGAGGGTGGGAAAGGAGGGTTCTTCACAGCCCAGCAATTTGTCTCTCTCTTGCTGACACTGAGGGAGTGAACAAGCGCTGGATTACGGCATAAACAGTGGGAGTGAAATCAAGGGAAAGTGCAATAAAAAACGAGAGAGAAAGAGAGAGTCAGTACCAAACAAGAGCCCCAGTGTGGAGGGTGAGGTAGATTTATGGGTTTCAGCGAGGAATGTGAGGTGTCCAATTCCTCACTTGTCTTCTGTCCACAACCCATAATCCTGGTTTTTTTTCGGAGCGGGTTGAAGAGGAGCTATTTTAACCTGAGAAGACTTGCCACGAGATCTTCTCATCTTCACTGGGCCAAAGTTTTGCTTTGAACTGAAGAAACATTTCAATTTAAGAAAAGAGGGGAAAAGTGAACTCCAGTCCAGAGAGTTTGTTAACTAGACTGGAGTAATAGTGGCTCATTATGGCCCTGACATTTACAAATCTCTCTCTCTCTCTCTCTCACTCACCCACACCAAATTCCATGGAAAAAATCCTTGATTTTACATCATGGTACATCAACATGTAGTTGTTGATCCACTGCTGCCTCCATAATTATTATATATATATTATAACAGTGGAACAATAAAACACCAGAGATGTTTTAGGGCTGCACTTACACCAGCTCCTTCTTAATCAAACCCTAGTTTGTTTGCTTGGAAACTCTGATGCGCATCAAAGAAGTGAACTCTGGTCCGCCTAATAACGTAGGTCTCGGTTCGCTTCAAGTGAACCAAATGCAGGAAGTGGACTACAACACAGGGCATTGTGGGTCCAACGCAGGGCATTGTGGCAAGGAGGGGAATATGTTATTCAAAAGGTTTGGTTCATTTCACTAAAGTGCAAAAGCAAATTCAGACGGGCAGTCAGATGCAACCTCCAACTGAGTCCCCAATCATTCTTTTGAGTCAAAGAATCAAAATACACAAATTGCAAATTAAATATGGATTTAATCATTCAAATATTCTGAATTTAGCTTGTTCCGACTCTTTTGCGTTTGTGCTCCAAACTTCGTAAATCTCAACAATAATCTGTCAAACGTTAACTACTACCACTTTAAATACAATTATTTCAATTGTTACAATGATTACACTTACAAATATTATGAGTAACGTTGTCGGAAGTTGGCGGGGGAACGAGTTCTAGACAGTGACTCCGAGCCCGTGATTAAACTCCGGGCCATTGAGCCATTGCTCCAAAACTTTGATCATGGTAAACAAAAAGTGTATTTTCAAACAAATAAAATACACTAACTTTGAATGATTAAATGGATATTGTTGTTGCTTGCCTTTAAAAGTCAGTCAGTCATCATCTAACCGCTTTATCCTCTACCAGAGGGTCGCGGGGTGTGCCGTGCCAATCTCAGCTACATCGGGCGATAGGCGGGGTACACCCTGGACAGTTCGCCAGTCCATCGCAGGGCCACACAGATAGAGACAAACAACCATTCACTCTCACATTCACTCCTATGGTGAATTTAGGGTGTCCAATTTACCTAATCCCCACATTGCATGTTTTTTGGACTGTGGGAGGAAGCCGGAGAACCCGGAGAGAACCCACGCACACACGGGAAGAACATGCAAACTCCATGCAGAAAGGCCCTTGTTCCAACTGGGGCTCGAACCCGGGTCTTCTCGCTGCAAGGCGAGAGTGCTAACCACTAGACCACCGTGTGGCCCCGCCTTTAAAAGTGTTGTTTGATAATATTGACACAAATCTGGTGTAAAAATGTTGATTTTCACCATGGATTTTGGTGCGGGAGAGTAAACAGTTACCAAAAAGCTTAAATGTTATCAGAAGCAACCGCAAAGTTACTGTGTACATAAAGCGTCAATACCCCATAAAACCACACTGTGCCTTCTCATCTGTTTGGATCTTCTCACACAGTCCACTTACTACACAAAGTCGTTTATCTTATCGTTTATTACATACTGTAACTAATGTATATTTTCCTCTCAGTGTGCAACCACCACACCCACTCTGATAATACACTCAGACATTTGGAGTGAATTATTAGTGACTTGACCCACAGAGCAGGTCCAACAGGGAGTGGTCTTTGTATGTGTGTGTGTGTGTGTGTGTGCATGTGTGCAACCTGCACGTCTGAACTGGGCGTTACCTAATGCATTTGTTATGGAAAGGCAGAGGATCTTTGAAGTCCTATTGTTTTAACTGCTGTGGTCTTACATGTATGAACCCACACTGCACATGCTGTACACACACGTGTGCGTGTGTGTGCAGAAAACACTGACCTTGTCAGGACCAACAGTCCTCATTGAAAGAGTTTAGGACTAAGATTTAAACTGTGCTTAATAAAATAGATTATGTCCTCAATAAGAATGCTGTATAGGAATGTGTGTGTGTGTATGTGGGTGTGTGTAACCTGTTACATCCAGTCGCACAGGTAAAAGTGACACACACACAACCACACACACCTGTACTGTGTTTATCCTGAAAGTAATCTGGTGAAAGTTGTGTTGATTTACATTTTGGCGTCCAGCAGGTTAAACCACCTGCTCGTTCTGGTTCGACACTGGATTAGCAATTGTAGGTGTGTGTGTGGTTTACACACACACACACACACACACAAACACACACTGGTGACACAGGAACTTGTCTCACTACTTCCCATAATGTAAATGTTAAAAGTTTAAAAGAGTTAAAGAGTTCATCAATTTAAGATGCCATTACAGCATAGAGAGTCAGATTATTAATCTAAGGTGAAAGGGTCAATGCAAGAACCTCCATCAGAACCAATGACCTTCTGTGTGTGTCCCTGTCATGGACTGGTGTGATCTGTCCAGGGTGTGACCAGTGTCAGCTGGGTTTGGAATCACGTGACCTTAATGGATTCAAGGACCCGTGGCATACAGACATTGAAGGCAGGGTTGGAAATCCTGGAAACAGTTTTCAGCATTTTGAAGTCGGACTTCACTCAGTGCTCGTTCACAAAGAGTGTCAGGTTACACCTAAAAAACAACAAATACTCTCAAAAGATGACAAAGACATACAGTTAATCCACCTGTGCAGTAGAAACAGCGCCACCATGGCGTCACTTTCAGTCGCCGCCACTGTTCAAGCGCAGCAGCACCGGTGTTCGCGATGCATCAGCCTTTTTCGTGGCAGTAGCTTTCGTTTGCGTCCAACACCTGTTGTTGACATCTTTTTCTGCAATAACGTTGCTGCTACTGTTTTGTTGGATTAAATAAACTAGTGTAAGCTCTGGTGTTATCTTCTGAGCATGAAGAGGGGTACGTGGATGCGTCACAATTCAATTTATTCGTTGGGGTCATTCAGTTTGATCGGGGGGGTGTTTTACAGGATTCTGACTGACATCTTAAGCAATACAGTTAAAAATAATCTCCCGTCCAACCTTTAAGTAAAAGCTTGTTTATTACACTTCCTTTAAACTGATAATCAATAATACAAATACAGTTTGAGCAGCTGAAAATAGCGCAGGTTCTGACACTGAAGGTAAACTGCTGATGTTTGTGTGTTTGCTTCTTTGCATCGACCGCTTACACGCCTCAAACGCCTCTGTATTGGCATCACTGTGCTGACGTGTGTCAATTATTGATCGGCCATGAATCCATAAAAGTTCCTTTCACAACTTGTGTGTCTTATCTGGTGTTGGGGGAAAAATACTGTGTGTGGGTTGGTTGGTTGAGAAATTAATGCCACGCCCCCTTTTTTAAAAAATTTCTGCCCATTTATGACGACGTCCGTGTTGTGAAACTGCTGCTGACATCTGTGCAGAGCAGTGTCAGCGCTCAGGTGTTTGAACCTGCAGCTCGTTTCGATCGTTGCAGTTCATTCTTAAAAGACAGACACAAGTTAGCTTCTCCCCGTCAGTTCTGCTGCTTGTGTTTGAATAGAAGTTGAAAAGTTGTTGTGAAATGATGCTAAATGATGTTAAAAAGTGGATGATTTCATAGAGACTTTGTCTTTTCCTCAGCTTCAGCTCCTCTTGGATATTTACTCAGTTGGTGATGTGCCTAAAAATATTCTATTTGAACATATTTCAGGATGTTACTGTAGTAGAAATGTTAGTGTAAGTGAAGACAAATCTATGAACTTAGTAAAGTCAACATTGTTGAGTCTTTATGAACAGAAACTATGCACATGTTGCTGAAGGTGTTCCTGTCCCTCTTCTGTGGCTGTTTTTCCCTCACTGGAGGCAGGATTTCCTCAGTCCTGGTCCTGAGGACCTCCTGACCTCCATGTTTTAGATGTTTCCCTGCTCCAGCTCACCTGAACCTAATGCTCAGCTCAGACGCCTGAGAACGAGCGCTTCATTTGAATCAGGTGTGCTAGAGAAACGTCGGTGTCATATAAACACGAGTGACTTGACCTGAGTCGACCAGCAGCTAAAAAAAAGAACCTAAAGCAGTTTTGCACTGTGATGTTGTTGGGGAACCGTTTCAGCTTTTATAAAGAACTGTTCACCTTTTGCTATAACTATTTGTCAGCAGACACATTTTTAGGTTCTGAAAGGAAACATTTACTCATACTAAGAAAAAAAACAAACATTTGTTACAAGGAACCCGTAATCTTGTCACTTAGTTCTTCATAAATATGAAATAAAGCAGATTTTGTTTAGCAGTTTACAAACGTCTGTTGGCAAATATATTCTTAAGATGTTGTAGGTTTACTTGGACATGGATTAGATTTTTGTTAAGAGGCCAAAAAAAACATGATTTACCTTGTGTGACATTGGTGTGTTTAGCAGAGTGAGTTCTGACTTTGAAAAACCTGAAGTATCCCTTTAAAGAACGGCCATTTCTAATAGATATTGCACGACTGCTCGTGTTATTGAACCTAATCTGACACTTATATTGTAAATATTTCCTCTTGACTTTCTCCATTTTAGAACGTCCGAACAAATAAAAAAATTATTTATCACCATTTTTGAATGAATTTTGAGTTGTGTTGTGTTCCTGGTCAGAAATCACTCCTAAAGTCAATAAATGTAAAAGAATGATGACTAAAAAAAACCATACATTTATCTATACTGGAACAATGTAAACAGATCAATAAAGGTTCATAATTCTTAAAGGGTGAAAACAATTTAGTAAATCTATGTGGTCACTTAAAACTATACGACAACACAATTGTTTTATTGTACATACAATGTGACTAAAATGATCAGATACACCAGAAAACAGAGAATAAAGGTTTATAATTCTAACTGTTCTAAATGGTCTAACTGTGCTAACTGTTCGAACTGTGCTGTTGTAAATGGTCTAACTGTGCTAACTGTTGTAAATGTGCTAACTAACTGTGGAACTGATGTATCAGTGCTAAAATGTAAATGTGACATAAATGGGAACATTGTTTTCATCCTGCAGACATTTGACGGGAGATGCTCTAACTGTGCTAACTGTCTGTTCTAACTGTACTAAATGTTCTAAGAAAGAAAACAATAAGGATGTAAACTGCGCTATTGTTGTTTTATATTATGTAACTTTGGTTTTTCCCGGGTCAAAAATGAACACCTTAGGAAATGAAAGGGTGAGACTATTGTGTTTGTCCAGCAGATGGAAAACATTCCCACACGTCAGCGAGGGTGAATCATTCCTGAGGAAAAAGGTTAGAAAAATTCAGCCAATTTAATCTGTGACTCCTCAAATAATCTCCACTTATTCTCTGCAACTGTTCTAAAATATAAGACGTATTCACAATTGTGTATATTAGTGATTTTTGTGACTCTTTTCAAAAAGCTTCACAGTGACTCCGCCCACCTCTGTCTCCACTACTATACAGTACTCATCGTACTTTTTTTTTTCTACAATACCGCGGCCAAGAGCCACTTCCTGTTCCTGGCATTCACAGTTCCCCATTCAATCAATCAGCTGCTCACAGTTTGATGAAAAACAACCAGGTTTAACAGGTTCAACAGCACAGGTTTGAGCCTCAGGGGAGAAAATACCTGCAGATCCAGAGAGAGGAGAGAATATCAAGACACAAAGTCTCAGTGTGCACAAAAGCAAAGACAGATGTTTATTAAAACATGTCTCTTTCTGAGCTGGGAGGGGTCCGGTGTGTGGCCGTGTTATTTCCCTGACCAGCCTGTGTGTCCAGATAACAGCCACACACTGGTTTTTTTATCAGCATGTGGGAATGCACAGTTTATTTTCTCTTTCAGGGCATTGTGTTGGAAAGCAGTCACAACACCTTTAATGTTGCTGGCTACTCTGCTGCTGATAAGAACACGGATTACACACACACACACACACACAAAAGAGTAATTGTGCTCTTTACAAGGACACTCAGTGATGTAGCACATTCCCTCAAACTGTTATTTAAGTGAATTTTATCTATCAAACAAACCAAGTCTTGATCTAATCTATCAAAAGTTTTCACTATGAGAAATTAAAGTTGAACCTCGTTAAGTTCTGCAAGGAAACATTATTGGTTCCACAGGGAACAAGTTTAGCTTCTACAAGAAAGAATTCATCTATAACTACATGTTAAAACTTAATTAGCTCTTTGCTATAGGGGAACCTTTTTAGGTTCTGCATGAACTGTTACTCTATTTGTACTTCAAACAAGGTTCTCTAATTCAGACTAGAGAGCCTTGTTTGGTTCTTTGGCGTGAGGCCACGGGTTCTGCAAGTAAGCGTTAATCTATTGGTTCTTCAAAGAATCACTTGTTTAAAATACTTTATTTAGCTCTTTGCCATAGGAGAACCTTTTTAGGTTCTTCAAGGAACCTTTATTTACCGGCAAGTTCTTTAAAGAGCTTTAGCTGGTTATTTACCTTGATGCAATATGGGAACCCTTTTATGTTCTACTTGGACTATTACTCTATTGGTTCTTCACCACCTCCGCTTCCCAGAGCCCTCCGTTGCTATGGAGCCGGCCTGAAGGACGACGTGGCCCCGCCGTGTAGTAACAGAAAGTATTTCATTCTACTATGTCTATATCGCCACCCATCTGCTAAAACTGAATTTTATGACCAATTAAAAACCATGAACCATGAACTACATTGGCCCAAACAAAGAGTTAATCATCCTAGGAGATTTTAATGTTAACTGCAGGAAAAACCTGAAAATAACCACTGAAAATTAAAAAATAAAAAAAATAAAAATAAGCTATAGGGGAACCTTTTTAAGTTCTGCATGAAACATTTATCTTTAGGTTCTCCAAATTACAAATCACCACCAAGTTCCATTGCAAGAGAGCCTTGCTTGGTTCTTTGGCCATAGGGGAAACATTTTAGGTTCAATGACAATTAACCACCTGTCACCAAGTTCTTTAAAGAATCTTATTGGGTTCTTTGCAGTAATGCCACGGGGATTTTAGGTTCTACGAGGAACCAGTTATCGATTGATTCGATAACTGATAATCATCTAGTTCTTTAAAGAACTTAACCCAGTTCCTTGCCATGATGTGATATTGGAACCTTGTTTGGTTCTGCATGAACTGTTACTCTATTGGTTCTTCAAAGAACCAATCATCACCAGGTTCTTTAAAGAATCCTATTGGGGTCTTTGCTGGGGAACATTTTAAAGGTTCTGCAAGAAAGCATAAATCCATTGGTTCTTTAAAGAATCATCTATCACCAAGAACTTTTTTTCTTCCTTGCTGTGATATGGGAACCTTTTTAGGTTCTGCATGAACCATTTGTCTTTGGATTCTCCAAACTACCAATCCTCACCAAGTTCTGTTACAAGAGAACCTTGTTTGGTTCTTTGGTGTGATGCCACAGGGGAAACATTTTAGGTTCTATGAGGAACCATTAATCTTTTAGTTCTTCAAAAAACCACTTGTCACTATAGGTTCTTTAAAGAACTTGACCCGATTCCTTGCCATGATGTGATATGGGAACCTTTTTAGACTCTACATGAATGGCTACTCTATTGGTTCTCCAAACTACCAATCGTCACCAAGTTCCGTTGCAAGAGAACCTTGTTCAGTTCTTTGCCGTGATGCCACACAGAAAACATTTTCAGGTTCTGCAGAAAGCATTATCTATTCATTGTTTCTTCAAAGAATCATCTGTTACCAGGTTCTTTACAGAACTTTACTTTAAGGAACAGTTCATCTATTGGTTCTTCAAAGAACCACTTGCCACCATTGGTGGGTTTTTTAAAGAATCTTTGGGCTCTTTGTTGTGATGCAACAGGGGGAACTAGGTTCTGGTTCTTCAAAGAACCAGCCGTCACCAACTTTATTTGGTTATTTGCTGCCACAGTGGAACCTCTGCAAGAACGTGTAAATCTGTAGGTTTATTGTTTTGTGAGGGTTATTGCATTCATATCAGTGACCTAACAATGACATAATTGTATGTGTGTGCATCTGTTTTAAGTTTTTGTGACTTCATTTTTGTCAGGAGGAAGTCACGTCCCCATAATGTGTCTGTGTGAACAGATTTAGGTCCCCACAACATCAGGAATACCAGTTCCACACACACACACACACACACCGACGTGGGCAGGAACCTGGACTCGAGCCAACAAACGTTACGCAACCAAGGAACGACAACAAGTTCTGGAAAGATTCAGCGAGGCTCGTGCTCCTCACCTGATGCTTCCTCTGCTGCCTCCACCTGTGCACCTGCACTATACTGCCCCCTACTGCCCCCTGCTGCCACAGCTGCTCCTCCAAACTCAGAGTCAGGTTACATGAGAGCTGCACAGCTGTGCATACATGTATGTATGTGAGGAACACACAAAACAAACTGTGTTTTAAACATGAAGCGATTCCAGTAGCGAGTGAAGAACGTTGGTTTTCCTCTCTGCTGGGATGTCCAGCTGTGAGTTGAGGAGAACATGCAGCCATTGTTTGTTTTTGCTTTGGTTTTTTTTTTGCATGAAACCTGATCCTGTTATGTAAAAGACGACCTTACATGGACGACCAGTGAGTGAGTGAGTGAGTGAGTGAGAGGAGGCGGGACGGATGTTTGCAGCCGTGAGTAACAGGACGTTTATTTATTTGGGTTTTATCCATTCTGGTCATCTGCTACGTCCCGTCACCATGGAGACGGACTCTGCGTCCACACCCGGCTGCTTCACGGGACACTGGCACAGGCATCCGTGACTAAGCCGTAACGTCCAGTCACTGAGTCACTGAGTAAACCAGTGGTCAAATCAGTGATTTGTGTCTCTGCTGCAGAGAAAACCTGCTTTGACTTTATTTTTGTCTTTGTTCCAGTAGAAAATACTGACACCAGGGCCGGACCAAGCCTTTCAGGGGCCCCTTGGATGCATTTAAATCGGGGGAAACCCCCTTCCACCACCTCAGAGTTTTCCAGTTATAGTCTATTATACAAATATAATGCGATTAAATGCATGAATTACAGTGTCACTCTTTTTTAAAATCACAAAGGTGATAGGAAAAAAAAACATATTTTTATAAGGTAAATAAAAAAATTATGATAATTTTTTCAAGTCTGTCTCATCTGCTAACGGCTAACTGTAGCACCAGGTCAAGTGCGTCTCTTTGCATTTTTGTCATTTATTAACAGTGTTAAATATGAAAATGGAGGCTGATTTTGTGGTCGTTTCTCGTAAATCAGCTGCAGACAGGAATATGATCCCATATGAGATGATGAGGAAGGAGCAGCACGTACAAAAGATTGGGAACATTTGGTAGGAAATTATGGAAATAAGACATTTATATTGGTGTCTCTGTATAATAATTAAAATGACCTTGTGAGGAAAAAGTCAACGTTTTTGAGGATAATAATCGTATTTATATGACGATTCATAAAAGAGTTTGTTTTGATATGGAACGATAAATAGTTCACAAAATAAAAGTGTTTAAGATGCAAAATTAATATAAATATTAATATAAATGTGGGGGCCACATTTATGGTGCCACGAGTTTGAGACCTTGTGTAAATAAATGTCATTGTCGCCACGTTTGCTTCTCATTTAAATAACTGAACCTGCTTTATGGTACGTGAAGGCCACTGTAGTCAGCTTACATACTGCACCTTTAATGAAGGAATTGCAGTTGTTGTGAATAACAACAGTTTTTTGGGGCTCTGAACGCAGCACGGGCTGCACAGAAATCAAACCCTCTCTCTCGCTCCCTCTCTCCCTCTCCTTTACTTCCTTCCTCCACATTTCCTCCTCACAGAGCCGGCGTTTCTGCTCAGAAAGCCACTCTTGTGCAAACAAACTCTTATCGCTCGTCTTTGTCGTGTTTACGTACAAACAGCACATTCCTGCGGGGGGGAGACAAGCTCAGAACAGGATCTGCAGCGAGAAGGTCAGGAGGAGCTGGAAGGAGAACGGGGGAGGAGAAGAGGGAGGGAGAGAAAATACACAGAATCAGGAAATAGACAACTCACAGTAAAAGATGTGGATGAAGACAGACAACGATGATGAACGAGGGAATAAAACAAACAGAAGGAGAAGGACAGAAGTGACACAGTTCTGGGACGAGGAGGGAGGAGGAGGAGGAGGAGGGAGGGAGATGTGTCTGGTAATGTCTCTGGTCGTCAGCTGCCACTCCCAGGTCAAAGGTCAAAAGTAAAAGACAAGCTGACCTAAAGTTTCTGTGCCCAGAAGGCAAACATGCAACAAGGAGGACAAACAAATGAACACATGATTGTTTAGTTTGGGTCCAGTAAATCCGCCGCAGAGGACGTGTGGCGACGCCTGAAGGGAGCAGCCGAAAGGAAAAGAAGAAGAAGAAAATATATGTATATACATATATATATATATATATATATATGTATATACATATACACATATGATAATAATAATCCACTCTGTTTTTACTATTATTGTTATAACAGAAAAAAACTAAAAAACATTCAGAGGTGGTTTCAGCTTTCCCCTCAGGTCGCATTAAACTCCGCCCCCTCATTTGACAACCTTTGACCTGCTGCATGTGTTTATTTATTAATTTATTTATTTATAGTCATCTGAGAAATTCTAGTCTGTAATAAGTTAAAACATATGTTTGTGAAACTGTCCCCTGTCAAAAGTCCAAAGAGAAAATGATTGATTTGACCTTGCAGCTCACAGCAGTTGTTGATCCTCTGCTGCCTCCGTCAGTAAATTCAAATGTGTTGTTTTGTGACTTCTGGTTTTTTGGTTTGGATTAACATCAGTGACATAAACTCAGTAAATGTGGCCGCGATCGACAGCAGCTGCTGCTTCACAGTGAGCTGAAAACAATGGTTTTTATCATGGGATTTGGTCTGGGAGAGAGTTTTAAAGTCAACTTTTACAATATTACGTAAAAATAATGTCTGAAGTACAAAACATTTACTCTATTTAGTCACTTAAGTTAAGAAGCAAAAGTCACTTAAGGTAAGTTCAGTAGCAAAGGTCACTTAAGTTCAGTAGCAAAGGTCACTTAAGGTAAGTTAATAGCAAAAGTCACTTGAGTTAAGGAGCAAAAGTCACTTAAGTTAAGTAGTAAACGTCACTTACGTTCAGTAGCAAAGGTCACTTAAGTTCAGTAGCAAAGGTCACTTAAGGTAAGTAGCAAAAGTCACTTGAGTTAAGGAAAAAGTCACAGAGTCACTTAAGTTAAGTAGTAAACGCACTTAAGTTCAGTAGCAAGGTCACTTAAGTTCAGTAGCAAAAGTCACTTAAGTTAAGTAGCAAACGTCACTTAAGTTAAGTAGTAAACGTCACTTAAGTTCAGTAGCAAAGGTCACTTAAGTTCAGTAGCAAAAGTCACTTAAGGTAAGTTAAGTAGCAAAGGTCACTTAAGTTCAGTAGCAAAGGTCACTTGAGTTAAGGAGCAAAAGTCACTTAAGTTAAGTAGTAAATGTCACTTAAGTTAAGTAGTAAAAGTCACTTGAGTTAAGGAGCAAAAGTCACTTAAGTTAAGTAGTAAATGTCACTTAAGTTAAGTAGTAAAGTCACTTGAGTTGTCACTTAAGTTAAGTAGTAAACGTCACTTGAGTTAAGGAGCAAAAGTCACTTAAGTTCAGTAGCAAAAGTCACTTAAAGTAAGTTAAGTAGCACTTAAGTAGCAAAAAGTGAGTAGTTGGAGTAGAGCGAAGGGGGAACAGAGGTAGATTATGTCGTCTTTGAACTGGAAGGTGGTGGATTCGATTCTGCTGCTGCTGCATGAATGTGAGAGTGAATGGGTGAATGTGAAAACATGATGGATGGATACTGGAAAGCACAGCGCTCCATATACTTGTCATTACGGTCAAACCTCAGTGACGTCAGCTTCTCAGCTTCTGCCTTAACGGTTGAATAACTGACGGATATGAAAAGTGAACGTTATCCTGGAAAAAAGAGGCCGAACACACGATTCTACAGCCATAAAACCTGAATAAATCCAGGTCATCAGAGGGTTAAACTGTGGTCAGGTGACCTGTGCTCAGGTGTAAACTTCCTGTGTCTGCCAGACACAAAATCCGAGACATGAGCAGCGGCACGCAGACATTTTCGTACCCACACGCTGCAGCTCGTGAACATATGTGATATTTACCAACTCTACAAACCTGATGACACGCCCACTTTCTCCACATCTTTCCACTACTGTGTGTGTGTGTGTGGTCACAGTGGGAGGAATAAAGACACAGAGGAGATGATTTTCCCACCATTTGGAAATAATTAAAGCCACATACGTGGACACGCGGTGGTGCAGTGGAAAGAGAAAAAAGAAGCTGTAGGAACATGTAATAGTTTCCAGATTATCCATATGGTGACTGTGGACGTTAGGAGGAGGAGGAGGGAGGGGAGGAGGAGGAGGAGGGGTGAGGACATATTAAGGGTTTCCTTTGTGTGTGTGTGTGTGTGTGTGTGTGTGTCAGGGATACCCCTGGTTCTTTATTTAGAGGGATTTCCCTGAAGTGGCCTCTCCCTCGCTGCATGCTTCACTTACTGTACGAAAATATGTGGAGGAGGCGGAGTCTCGGCTCGTCTCATCAGCGAGGAAGTCGTAATTATACGGGAGGAAGGAGTGAGTCAGACTCTGCACCCGAAATAAAGTCCGCTTAAAATAAAATAAATAAATAACAAAACAACCAGAGTTTTATCTCTAAACTGATGAGAGATAAAGAAAGAAAATGATCCACAGGAACAAACAAGTGGAAAATAACCGTCATGGAATTCTGTGACGTACACTAATGAAAGAAAATGGTCGGAAAAACTGCTTCAGATGGTGCGATCCACGTTCATGAGTGTGTGTGTGTGAGTGAGTACATTCATTTTTCTAAGTTATTGCGATTTTTTGGGGGGGGTTTTAATTCATAAAATAATGTTCTATGTTTTTCTAAATTAAGTCAGTCATTTTTACTTCATTGCTTTTTAGAATCTGCTTTGTTTCTATGTTAAAGGCGACATCGAATGCTTGTATCACACATATATGTTAGTTATGGAGGTCTACTTACATATATTAACTTGTTTTCTTGGTTAAAAACCTCCTAATCGCTGCAAACGAGCCGATCAAAATATCTCCTCACTGACGCTCTCGTCAGCCGCGCTGTTTCAGACCAAAACCACACCCCTAGAATGTGGACTGTGTTGTGATTGGCCAGGTACCTGGAAGTGACGTAATAGATAGGCCAGCTCTCAGATACACAGCTCCCCCTCTGGCACGGTGGATGCTCTGCATCTCAGCAGCTACAACGAGAGTAGTTCTTCTTCTTCTGCGGTTGAATGTACGCAACCGGATGTGCCCGGACTAGTGCCCGCACCAGGAGGTGCTACGGTCTGATTTTTTTATAAAATATTATGTGGTGGAGAAGTGGCTGGCAGCTCTGAGTTCTCCAGGTTCTCCAGGATCTCCAGGTTCCTCCAACAGTCCTTGGCCCAATTTTGCTTGACATTATTCTGAATAAATAAAAGTGTTAAGTTTTTTTTTGTCTCGTCTCTCTCTCGTCCTCACCTGACGTGAAGCTCATGTGAATTTGAGACTTTGTCTGTCTCCGTGACCCCTGACCCCGTCCCTTACACCCTGCGTCCGCTGGGATTGGCTGCAGCCACCTGTGACCCTCGTGTGCAGGTTAAAGCAGTAAAAGACAGATGAATGAGTGAATGGTAAAGTAAGAGTGGTGATGGTCCGGAGGAGGAGGAGGATTTTAGTAAATGAAAGGATCAAAGGTTCTGTGATAGAAACAGATGAAAAGTTCCACGCTGTGAACACAAACACTCGTTTTTTACTCTCGTCTCCATCAATGGCCGATTTCTTTTTTCGAGTCAAACTTGGCACTCGGTGTTTACATCCACCACACACCGGACTTTCTCTCTCTTTTCTTTCTTTCTTTCTTTCCCCGCCTTGTGAACATTTTTCACACTGTGCTCCTCGTTCACGCCAATGAACCCATTGTGTGGGAGAGCACACACACACACACACACACACAGAGTGGACATTCTTACACACTGTGGTGAAATGTGTTGTGTCCGCTCTGCTTCTGTACACACTTGTCATGTGCGGGGCTTTACGGTGTGAGCGCAGCACTTCCCCAAAATTAGCTTTACAGTACTGGGCGTCTTTCTCTGTCGCCGTGGTAACATCGGTTTGTAACTTTCCCCCAGAAGCGTCAGAGGCAGGAGGAGGGAGGGGGGAGAAATTACAGAGCGGGAATGTGGCTGTGATGGGAAAGAGGAAGAGGAGGAGGAGGAGGAGGAGGAGGAGACACAGTGGCTAAGATTGTCCTCAGTGTGTGTGAAAGAAAGTCAGGACTTGATTTAAGTGACTTACATTCACTATTATGTGTTTGCTGTTATTTACATGTTTCTTTGGTTTCACTGTCGGCCTCTTTGACGCCGGGAGTTACAGCGGAAAACATCTTAAATGTGTCAGACACTGAGTTTTACTCTGCTTTTGAAATGCTGCTCCTGTCGCACTCATATAACCCTCATCTACACCCTCATGTAACCCTGAACCCTCATCTACACCCTCATCACCCTCCGCCCTGTAACGCTGCTGCACAGTGGACACGCCCTGCGTGCGTGAGCGTTCCCTGCAGCAGAAACATTCTTACAAATCCCCTTTTTCTCCATGAGTTAGTGTTCACACACAATTCTGAGGACAGATCTCTCCTCCCTTTACAGCAACATGAATCAAAACCTCACCCTCCCTCTCTCCTCCCACTATCACACACACACTCATGAATCTTGACAAATATCTTCCCAGCTCCTTACCTCGCCCTCACCTCGCCCTCACTCCCATCCCTGACATCCAAATCACTCCCACCAGAATCTGCCTGAACCTTTTAAAGAACATGAGTAAAATGTTCTGACGAATCACCGGAATTAAACTTAATGTCTGTGCTGATCAGAAATCCTTCAAACTAGGACCGCTCGTAGGACTCTGACTCTCACGATCTCCCTCACTCCACGGTCATCTTGCTTCGTTTTCATTCAAATTTCATGACTGCTGGATCTACCCCATTGTCACGAGGGGCCGCTACAGAGCCGTATTGCCTCCCCCTATGGACCCGAGGTTGACACCACTCTCTCAGGCGAGTCCGTTCAAATGCGTAGACGACCCCATTTTTGTTTTTCCAAAATGGCCGATTTCTGGGTGGGCGGAGCTAATGGAAATACATGAGAAATTTGTTTGACATCGGGAGACCAACAAGTTTACCAAGTTTGGTTAAGATTGGAACAACTATGTGTGACTTTGACACGATAACGCGATCTTTTTCACTTCTGGTCATGTCGGAAAATTCACCCCCAAAAAAATCTTCAAGAAACTTTGGAATAAGCGCGACAAACCCCGACTTCTGGGAATTCTTCCTACAGAGCCCAGGGGCTACGAACAGGTTGCAAACCTGAACTCCGTGCCAAATTTCAAGAGTTTTTACGCAAAGCCCCGTTAACCCCCTCGAAAAGCAGCGCAATGTATCGGCTCAACTGAACCTCATCAAAGCAGGTACTAAAAAAAACACCAGGTACTATCACTGATGGAAACGATAGATAAAGATAATAAATAATAAACATCCAAGAAAATACACTATCAAAAGATTTAACAATAAAACGATACAAAGTTAAAAAAGAATGTACATTATAGACAGTTCCCAGAATAAACACAGTATGAGCTTGATATTTACAGTATAAACAAAGACACTGAACATGAGATATTATATATATGTATGTTTCACGGCCTAGTTTGTGTCGTTCCTTCCTTTTCTCTCTCCCTGTGTCCTCATCTTGCAGGTTGCAGGATCCAGATCCAGCTTTGCGAGCACTCGTTTATCATTTTCTTCTGTCTCTTCCTCATCTCCCTCTTGGTCCTTTCCCTCCCCCCTTTCTGTCCCCCACCTCTCCCCTGTCCCCAGTTTTTCCTTTTACCCCAACGAGGGTACTGCACTAGTTTTTATAAATAATAACCATTGGCCAGTTTTTCACAGGTCTACAGTTAGAATAAAGTCTTACTTTGTTATGTCACGATGTAAATTCAGGCGTCTGTGGAGATTTTTTTGGTGTTGTCGTGTTTTTTTGAGAAAGTTCTATTTCCTGTGGAGTTGTTGTGGAAAACACAAGGGATAATAATCGCTCTTCCTGATAAATTATGCAGAGAGCTCTTCGTTCAGACTCCTAATCTCCAGTTTCCACTTCAGCGTTTCCTCAAACCAGATGTGACAGTGAGTTCAGTTCCTTTCTAAGAAAAAGAAAAACAACAACTTTGTGCGTTCATGTTGTCGTCCTCCGCCCTGACCTCACTGTGACCTCTGAGCTCACCTTTCGTGTGTGTGTGCATCCATCGCCCATCTCCTCCTCCTCTTCTTCTCCAATAAAATCGCAACCATAAACACTGCGATGACACCGCGATAAAACCTGCGACACCTTGGTGGCAATTTGAGTTTTTACAGTGATCGTGCATTACTCACATTTTCAGCCACAATAAAAACCCTCCTCCATTTTAATTTGCAGTGACTTCACAAAACAACAACTGTTCATTTGAAATGTGTTAAAAGCTTGCGAGGTTCAAACCGCACACCTGCTCCCGTATCTGCCTGAAAACAAGTGTCCCGGAGTTCCTGGAATCGAGATCCAGTCATTGATTTAATCAGACAACATCATTATCGCTCTCTCACACAGACGTGGGCATTTCCTGGCACCACATCAGATCCTTGACTCAGAGTCAGAGGCTGCCAGTGCACCTGGTGGGAATGTTCCACACACACCTGCAAACTGTTTGTGCCGCAGGCCACCCCCTCAACCCCTCACCCTCTCACCCCCTGCTCTCTGACTGAGTCACTCTGAATTCCTTCATGTTGGTACAATCTCACAGTCACAATCCTGTGACTTGAGTGGACACGCAGCACTGTGAGGGGACGCTCGACTGATGTCCCCCATACTTTAGAAATGCTGTCTCAAACCTGGGAGTCAACAAGCATAAAACCCTTGAAACTTTAGCAAAAATGCTAAATATCGGCATAGTTCCCGGACCTGTGTGTTGCTCAAGGGCTCTATAGCGCCCCCCCCAAAGGTAAGGCAAAATTGAGTTCCACTGAATTTCCCGAAACTTGGTGGGAAGATGTTATAGACCAAGATGAACAAAAAAGTCACCCGTAACCGTGGCCTCAACTCAACTTTGGCGTCCATTTTGGGCGATTTGCACCCTACGTAAATAAGTGAACTCGTACACCAATTTGTACTGGACACATCAAAGGTTGTGCGGGGACACGAGGGCACTATCATGACTGCGTGCAGTCCTAGTTATTATCGTTTTAAATGCTTCTTTTACTGGCTTTTATGTGTGTCTTCTAATCCTCATTAGTCCTCTCATTGTTAATTTGCACTTTGGTCCAACCTGTGGTTTAAAAATATGCTTTATAAATAAAATGTGATTGGAACTTTGACTGTGGAACAAGTTGTGAGTCAGAACTCGCAGTGACGTCACATCTGAGTTTATCTTGTTCCAGCTGAAAAGTCGTTGGGGGTGGAAATATGGACGCTAACGCTAATCTAGGGCTAGTAAATTGTTAGCATAACATTGCTCCACATAGTATTTTGCTAAAACACAAAAACAGCACAGTAACACGTCCATAGGTAAAAAATGTCACAGTACCATGTTGTACTTTGAACGACGATGTGATCTTCTCACGTCTGGGTTTGTGATGTCGCTCCCATTTCCGACTCAGAAATGTACTCCGACGACAACTGGAACGCACGAGTAGATTCAAACCCTCAGTTAAGTTTTTGTTTGTTTCTTATTTTGTGGTCAGGCACTGACAGAACAAGCTTTCTAGAACATTCTGGCCTGAAAAACCTTATCCTGATAATCATCCCACTGTGAACATTTTCCTCTCCTGTTTGAGACACAGAGTACATTTTAGTTTCATTGTTTGTTTTTAGGTCTAATTAGGTTTTCTATATCTATATCTCGCCATTGGAGTCGGGAACACAGCGACTGTTGTGACTGAATTTGTTGAGTCACTAGCATTTTTTTTGGATAAAAATGATCCACAGAAATTCATCTACAGAGGTTTGTTCTCCCACTGAATGAGGTGTTGAGTGATAAATCGCTAAAAGGGCTCGGTCGGTCAGTCCCGACCTAAGGTCAGATAATGGGCGAGTCTTTGGCCGAGGCTTGTGAGCGGAGCCGCTCAGTGCTCGTCCTCTCTCTGTGTGTCCATCACTCTGATTTAGCGCCGTCAGTGGGTGTTCTGCCCTCTGAGGTCAGCGCAGAGAGAGAAAAGATGGACTCACTGGAACAAGGATTCTTCAGTCTCTGTGAACTATTCAAGACTTTCTTTTTCCCCTCGTAAAGAAGTGAGCTCGTCAACAGTGGCGTGCAGAGACGTTTCATGGGCCAGGTTTGGGTTACAAAAGCCCCCCTATTTCTGCTGTTGATAATTTTTTATTTATTTCATAATTTTACTTATTTATTTATTATTCATTTCTAACTCTGGTATGTGCAAACGTTTCCTCAGAAGTGAGGACATTTTGGGAGAGTGAGGACATTATTTTGGCTGGTCCTCACAACTTTAAAGGACTCTCTCTGTGTTAAGAGAAAGGGAAAGAATAAGGTTTATTTTGGGATTAGGTTAAGGATTAGGGTTAGACATATTGTTGTGATTGCTAAGCTTGGGTTAAGGGGCTAAGGAATGCATTCACTATGTCTGTGAGTGTCCTCACTAAGGGACCTACACAAGAATAGTGTGTGGGCTTGTATTTATGTCTTTGTGAGGTCCAAAAAATCTTTTTGGGCACATTTGGTCTCTCTACTACAACTTTAAAGGGCTTTTTCAGGTTCTAAAACCTGGTTTTAGGGTTAGGGTTAAAATTGGATTTAAATTAGGGTTAGGTTAAGGGTTAAGGTTAACCACTTAGTTTTGATGGTTAAGTTTAGGGACTGCATTATGTCTGTTGTGTGTCCTCACTAAGACATAAAAACAAGATGCTTACGTGGTCAGAGGTGAAAAGTGCAGGTGCTTCAGCGCCACCTGAGGTCGTCCTGTGCACATTCGTGCTCATCATCATCATCATCGTCATGTGATCTCGACCTCAAACACGGTTGTGAATGAGTGTATTTTAGTCAAACGCTGCCAAACGGAATATTTTCTAAACAAGAGAAGGTGACGAGTGTTCAGGTGTATGTCACACTGGCAGCACAAATACCACACACACACGTGCACACACACACACACATGCACACACACACACACACACACACACACACACGTCAGCACAAATGTCTGGCAGAACTTGTGTCACGCTGCAGAGTCACTTCCCAGACTCATGATTCTTTTTCTGGTCAATGACATTATTGCACGATGTTGTTGATGAGGGCGGTGACGTAGAGTAAACAGGGCTTTAGCTCCGCCCTCTTCCACCACCACACTCTGATGAGCCAATAGAAGAACATCTCTCTCTCTCTCTTAAAGCTGTATTTCCAAAAAGGAAATCCCGACTTCTGTGACGCCAGGTTTCTCATGCTTCAGTGAAACATGAGCTGAATCCTAAACTATATTGTTTTTATTTGTTTTTATAAGCGTCCCAAATCCACCTTAATCAGAAAACGCCCAGGTTTGCCACAGGCGGCAGACGGATTTGGAGTTAAATTTAAGTCCAAATTTATCTCCGCGATCAGCTGACATGTCATGTCATGCAGTCATGGTTGACAGCAAATTACTGAAGTAATGTGCCTTAATAAGTTGAATTATGCATAAATCTAAGTGAATATATCAGTATACAACAACCTTATAACACAGAGGCGTACTTAAACTGTTCAAATGTCTCATGCAGGAAGCATTTTACTGGGAGAGAAACTATTACACAGTGGGAGATGATTATCAGGATAATGACAGACAAAAATGCTTGGTTTCAGGCCAGAATGTTCGAGAAGGGTCATCTGCCATGTCAGTGACTGACCACAAAACAAGAATATGTTTCATTTTAAACACAAACGTTTCTTATTTCCTCACCTTTGAGGGGTTAAAAACCCACCTGGAATTCAACTAAACCTGAATGAAAAGACCGGTGCAACAGAGACTTTCTCCACATTTTTAACACAATAGATGTTTTTCAATAACAGCTCATTTCCTTGTCTTTAACGTTGTGACACGCTGTAACACTGAGAAACATGAGGGGGGAAAAAACGTGAGCGCGTTTCACACACACCTGGATGAAAAGAGAGGTCTTTATTGTTAGAGAAACAACGGACGTGTCTTTAAACAAACTGGATTCTGGGAAATATATCCTTGTTCTCATTGTGCTCCTGGAGTAAAACGAGACGACGGATGATGTAATGTCACTGAGCTGGAACGGCGGGGGCACGGTTAGCTTAGCGGCGGGCGTTAATGTAAATAGCTGAGACACTTTAGCATAAAATATACATGTAATCATAGAATCACATTTATTCATGAGGAATTTAAAAAATAAACATTTTTCACTGCACCAATGTTTTGTTGAACCTCTTGAGTACACGCTGCTATGCTAACACCAGTGTCGTAGCCCTGTTGTTAGCATAAGAGTCTCTGTGTCAGTTTATTGACTGTTTTCTTTAAAGTGCTTGACAGATTTGTGCAGTTTAGGTTTTTTCAAGCTACTTCCAAGTAAGTAAGCAAGTATGGTATTAATCTTTTTATGCATTTTTGGTTAAAAAAAAAATCTTATTTAAGCTCTGAAAATTATACATTTTAAACCAATAGTAAGTAGGAATACCAGAAAATGTAAAAATTGCAAACATGTAAAAAGTGTATTTTCAAACAAATAAAATACAATAATTTTGCACTTTGTGTATTTTGATTTTCGGGTTCATTTTTTTGTTGTTGTTTGCTTCTTATTGACACAAATGTAATTCTATAAATCTTGGGTGTGTCGTCATCAAATAGCAGCGACAAGGCGTCAAAATCACGCAATACGCTCAATTGATCGAAACGCCATAGCCAAAGTATGTCTGACTTTTTTATGTTATTGTCTGTAACTGTATACTTCCGCACACATTATCTTGTTCCGTACGTAAATCTGTGTTTTCTGTGTTGGGCAGGGCAGCAATCAGGAGCAGACAAAACACCACAGTCATGACAAACCTGAGCCCGGTCGTGATTTTACTTTGATAAAAAAAAAAAATGATTCAGAATCCCTGATATTGATCTTCTTTATCTTCAAACATAAAAAATAGACAGAAACATAAATATTTCTGTCTTCTGTCTGAGACTCCACCCTGATCTTTATCTCGGGTCTACCTCCCCAATTTCTCCTTCACTCTTAAACAAACAGAGTTTTATCTTGACAGGAAGTTACAAAACAATATTACATGTATGATTTCTTTATTATTATTATAAATATTATTATTGTAAAACATGTTTTATGAAGCCACATTATTGCGACACTAAGCCGCTGTTTGTGTTCATCAGAAGCTCCTTTAGACTTTAATATCCTGCTGCAGCTTCTCGTTCCTTCCTGGAAAACAAACAAAGCGACGAGTGCAGAGGATGAGCGTGAACATGACTGCAGACTAAAAAGCATTTAGCTGGGGATTCTGTCACAGGAGTGAGGCGGCGGGCGGGCGGGGATGAGAACGTGGAAATGTGATTTTTAAATCAGTAAAGAAAGAGGTGGATTTGTGTCGGAGGTGCAGTACAGTGTGTGGAATGTGCTTGTGTTAAAAAAGCAGCAGGAGGTTTTTTTGGAACGTGTTTCCACTTGAGAGAAAACCATTGTTCCCACTTAACCACGGGGCCGGCCGAGGAATGGTCCCTTTGTTTCGTCCACATCCTTAATGGGAGGTGGACGTCCAGACGTGCGTCCGGCTCTGACGGAAAGATAACACGTCGTTCTCGACCTGACATCTGGATCCACCTCACACCAAAGAAAACTCCGGTCTGGAATCTGAGCCGGGTTTTATTAACAATCAGGACAAAAGCATTGTGTGTGGAAATGAAAGTATTTTTGTGCTACTCTTGATTTCCAGGTATTTTTTTATACGAGTGGCGACTGGAACGGTGACAACAAAGTGTTACATGTGAAGCTAAAGTGTGTAACTTTTAAAAAAAGTCAAATTAATGAGTTCACACCGTGCTGATAATTGCCGCGCTCCACGTCACAAGTCGGGGAGCGAGGGCATCGTCGCTGCGTTCCAGAGACAAGCTGGGAGAAACCAACGTATACTCGGGTGAGACCATTGTTAGCAATAACAGTCTATAACAACGTGTAGCAACACGTCTGTATTTAAAAAGTAAACTACGCGTACGACTAATTTACTGTGAAACAAATACGACAGAAATGCTATTAACGATAACGGTATTAACGTGTTGTTTGTGTGGGGGAAGCCATTAGAGGTGGGACACACCAGAGACACCGCGATATGATATTATCACAATAATTAAAGTCACAATATGACATTATCACGATATAAGATATTATCAGGATAATTAAAGTCACAATACGATATTATCACGATAATTAAAGTCACAAAACGATATTATCACGATATACGATATTATCACGATAATTAAAGTCACAATACGATATTATCACGATAATATTGTGATATTTTAAGTCACAATACAATATTATTACAATGTACGATATTATCACAATATTTAAAATCACAATACGATATTATCACAGTATTGTAAAAAAAGAGTGTTTGTTAAATCATATATTGTGACATACTCAGTATATTGCAAATTAATTTCATGGTAATCCACAAAAAGTTTAATGTTTATTCTAATAATGTAACATCAGTTTTAAAAAAAAAATCGTTATTTGGTCTCTTAAAAGCGACATGCAAAATATCGCATTATTTGACTGTATCAGGCATCTTGAAAAACTGGGAAGTTGCTACAGGTCGGAAGTCCGAAGTTCAGGGGACCTCGGAAATTCCCAATTTGACTGACTGTAAATGGAATGCGCCACAAACCTGTCAGACTCCAGCTCGTGTCACCCGGTGACATTGTTGTCAAGTGATTTGTTTTTTGTCAAAACAGAAGCAACGGCAACAAGTGAGAGTACGACCGAAAAACAAAGGCGCGTCCGCGAAAAATTTCCAGGAGTTGTCCCCACCCGCCCGACCTCAGCTCTGCTGCTGTATACACACAAACACTCCCTCAGTGAGGTCTGATAGTTTTGCTTGACACCGCCTGTTTTTTTTTTACACAATGAACAATGATGTCAACCTTTAACCAAAGTTACACACTTAGATGTTGTAACAGATGAGTCCAGGTGTGATCCTCCACACGGCGATGAAATCATCGTCTCGCGCGATGAATTCCTCCCTGAGATGTCACCATTTTTCAGGGCGAGGTGTGAGAAACTTAATGCAGCGTGTCGAACTGACAAATCTGTCTTCATGTCGAAATTTTGACTGTCTGTCATTTATGGGATGATCTGATTTCTTCACCTCACAACTCTCTCATGACACAGTAGCTTCAAACCCCCATGTGATGACCTCAGAGGACTTTGGCTGCTGTTTTGACTTTAACCCTGATGAATGAATGAATGAATGAACTGTGTGTGTGTGAGCAGAATAATGACCGGCAGAAATGTCAAATGTAATCATTTTAATTGTCCGTCATATAATTTAGCTTTGACACATTCATAAAAACTGTAAAAGTTGTTTTCAATTTCCTAAACTGAAAAATGTGAAATTAAATGACCACATTGTTCCATGTTTATGAAAACTTTCATGAGTTTTTTGATATTTACTTCCTTTTTCTTGTATTTATATGTATTATTGTCATTATTCTTTTTTTCATGACATTTGTGCTGAGATTGTGTGTAAATTTAAATTTGTGTGGTTTTTATTGATTTATTTGATTGTTTCTTTACATGGATTTATTTTCAGGTTTGTTTAAATCTTTTGTCTTTGAGGACTCACTTGAAAACAACACGTCCACAGGTTTATCTTCTAATACACTTTCAGTCCAATACACTTTTAAAATACTGTGTTTTTTTCTTTATTAAATCACTTAAAATTGCCACTTAACAGATAATTAACACATTTATCAGACTTTTCACAAAGGGTTCACCTTTGTGAAGAATGAAGGAGAACAGTTCATCACTGTTGAGTTAAATAATGACTTTACTAAAGTCCAGAGTCCAGCTGGACAAAGACAAGGTCTCAATGTTACCTTTGGGGAAACATTCTGGAATTAAAGCTGTATTCTTTGACTTTACCTTCTCTTAAAGTTACCTCCCAGTCTAATTTAGTATGATTCACGTCTCAGAGCTAAGTTTTCAAATCCCGCTGAGTCCTCACAATTTACCAACTTTGGAGGTTGTGGAGCACAAAGGCATGCAGTGAGCCGTCCTGCGGTTTAGGCCAGTGGAAAAGAGGGAGGCGACTCAGGGGGGAGTGGGAGTGGCCAGAGGGGCGGACCTGAGGGCCCACAAGGTTTATATAGTTTAACAGCGTTCACTCTCCTCCTGCCTTGTGTCTGTGAGCTCCCACTTCTTCCAGCCCAGCCGGTTCCTCTCTCTCTCTCACTCTCTCTGTGTTCTCGTGTCCCTGAAGTCTCACACTCTTCAGCAACAATGCAAACTACCAAGCAAACGTACTCCATGCGCTCCTCCACCAGTAGCAGGCCCGGTGGCATCTCACTCACCCGCACCTCTGTTCCTGTCTACAGGTCCTCCAGCGTGCACGGTGGCTCTGGAGGACAACGCATCAGCGTCTCCAGCACCAGCCGCAGCAGCCTGGGCTCCGGGGTGTCCATGGGCTCCGGGGTCGGGGGCTACTCCAGCAGCGTCCAGGTGAGCGGCAAGAGCGCCGACATCATGGGCAACGAGAAGTTCGCCATGCAGAACCTGAACGACCGCCTGTCCAACTACCTGGAGACGGTGAGGAACCTGGAGCAGGCCAACCTCAAGCTGGAGATTAAGATCAAGGAGGCGCTGGAGAAGAGTGGGCCCGACTTCAGAGACTACAGCAAGTACCAGGCCATCCTGGACGACCTGAGGAGGAAGGTGAGGAGCTGGAGGGATGGATGAATGGATGAATGGATGAATGAATGAATATAACTGTTGAGAAAGAGCAGATGGAGGAAGGTTGATTGTAGAAGATAGGGGCAAATGATTCAAGCTTCTTCATGTTCTATTACAACTTTCTGTTCAGGTTTGGTCCCACAGGTTCTCCATCTATGTGTGTGTGTGTGTGTGTGTTGAGAGGCTGAGGGGTGAGGACCGGAATGGACCGGAAGGAATATGGAGGAGGAATGTTGGGACGTCACGGGTCACAGAGGGAGAGACAGGAAAACTCAGAGAAACAAATCATGAGGGTCCAGGGAATTTAGAGACATTTAGAAAAAAGGGTCAATCTGCATCCGTCCAGAAAAACTTTGTTTTTAAAACAATAAAATCGTGTCGTTAGTGAAAACAATGGGTCTGAACATATGCTATGTAACGTCATCACGACTGAGTAGAAAGACAAGAGATAAGTGAGTGAGTGAAGAAAAGTGGAGCTTTTTTGGGGACTAACGATAATTAAAGTGTCATTAGAAAGTAATTTCAGTTCAGTCAATGTGAGGCAAAATAGAAGAATCTCTCTCAGTTTTGGTCCATTGATCATCCCTGGAAAAAAAAGTAAAGGACAGACAGAATGAGAGAGTTTTGGACGGTGTAAGCGTCCACTTTCTGCCACTGTCCACTGAAAATGACAGTTTCCACAGAGTTAAGCACAGTTTCCAAAATGGAACATTCCAGTGCCAGACTGCTCCACTGGGACCAACTTTAGAAAACACCTAAACTTCAGAGTTTATGGGATTTACAGCTGAAATAATAAGGAATGGACACAAAATGGACAGAACAGAGATACGAACACGTAGAGAGACTTCATGAAATGTTGACTTTTTTAACCTTGTGACATACTGACATGAATTGTAGTAAATAAACACAAACCTGGGGCCTCAGTTCTGTGTCGACAACTCATGCAAATACATGTTGTAATAATGTGACTGAGCACACACACACACACACACACACACACACGCAAGCCCCAACACCACCTATGCAAATCACCTCAGTCCCTGTGATGACACAAAGACCTTGTTCCCAAGCAGCAGCAGAGACAGTTGGACAGTTGCTGTCTGGCAGCTTCTGATTGGCTGGTCACTTGTGTCCTGTGTCCTGTGTCCACTTCTTATCTGTTCCACTGTAACTGCTTTGGCAAACATGGCAACCATCTGCTTTTTTAAGCAAAGCAAACTACATTTACACAGAGAGAGAGAGTGATAACTCTGTCACTCACAGTCAGTGTCGACAGAATCAACACCTACTTCTTTAGATCTGCGACTCACACTCTTCGTGTCAGAGTCAGTTGTATTTACTTATGTTTTTAGTGACACTGTTGTTGAATGAAGCGACACATTTACACACAGGTGTATATATACATATATTTACATATACATTTTGACCTTGGATCAAAATACAACTTAATTAAGATAAGATTCTTTTGTACCAAGCCAAGCTTTCTTGTTGCATCTTTGCGTTGACTTTGTGTTTGCGTTCGTAAATGCACCTTTTCATAAGTTTGTTGGCTTATTTAAAAAAGACTAACGATGATTTAATTAATGGTTGCCAGGTGAAGCTGCTGGCAGGTTTTTCATATTTACCGCGTCAGACTCGTAAAAAGTATAAACCAACTTTTCTTCATTCTTGAAACTCAAGAATGAGCGCTATGCTAGCAGCCTTTTTTCATATTTACAATCACAAACAGTGCTTAATTGTTCACATCAAACTTAGTTGCTTTTCTCACTAAAAGCTGTTTCTGGTTAAGAAACGCCAACATTAACTCTTGTTTTGATTCTTTAATGTTCTTTTCATGATTTTAGCATCAATGCTAAACCAGTTAGCCCCAGTTAGACAGGTCAAATCTCTTTACTGTCCGATCATAAATTCTGTGTTAGGGTTAATTTCATTTTATTTCCCCCCCAAAAAAACTCAGAATATCCTCGACACTGAGAATCTAAACCAATAAAATGTCTTTGGGTTTTAACTGGTTTATTCAACTCCGTATAAACTATGTTTTTGGGGGGATTAATGACTGACATTGGAACTTAATGGATCATAAACTCTGTTAGAGATAAACTCACCAGCGACCTCTCCATCATATCATCTCACAGCTTTGTGTCTGACAGGCAGTTACAACCACTGTATGGTACATTATATTCTTTTATATAGTTTAAAAATGTATTTGTGTGACTATAAGAGCAGTTCCTGACATATCTGTAACATTTGTATAGTTTTACTAACACATGTCATAAGTAGGTTTAAAATAACTAAGTCTTTTGTCAGTTCCTCGTTGGTGTTTACGCAGCTGTTGCTTCTCTTGTGTCCGGGGCTCTGAAAACCTCAATGACGTCCACCCTTTTGTTCCTCTTTCAGGTGTTTGATGCCACCACCGACAATGCCCGCCTGGTTCTCAACATCGACAATGCTCGCCTGGCGGCGGACGACTTCAGAGTGAAGTAAGGCCACGCCCACACTGTAACCGCTCAGATTATGGACAGACAGACAGCTGCGGGCGGTGGGCGGGCACACCCACTTTTATTGTATTGTAGTGTGAAAAACACAGTGTGCAATTTGTCTTTCTGTCATGAATCAACACCTTTGCATCATAACCAGTGTGGTTGTTATGAATGAAATGTTGTGCGGCAGCAAACACAGCTGCTGGTAAAGTGTTGAGTGACTGCAAACTTAATAACGACCATATTTATTATTGTAGTTGTTGACGAGTTGATGAGCTCATTGAAGGGATTTTTGTTTAGATTCGAGTCCGAGCTGGCCATCCGCCAATCTGTGGAGGCCGATATCGTGGGTCTGAGGAAGGTCATCGACGACACCAACATGAGCCGCATGAATCTGGAGAGCGAGATCGAAGCCCTGAAGGAGGAGCTTATCCACCTCAAGAAGAACCACGAAAACGTGAGTGTGACGCGCCATCGAGAGACCAAAGTAAAGAAATCAAACGTCTAAACGACTAATGAAGCAGAGAAAAGGCCAAAAGTTCAAGTTCACATCTGGAAAATCCAACTTAATTATAGTTTATGAAGAAGAGTTAAACTTTCAAGTGTGGGGTTATGGTTTCATCCCATTTTAGATCAGATTACCAAATACTGTCATCACAATTTAATCCAAATGTACTCACCACTTACTGGTCGCTTTATGACATCACTTTAAAAAAACCCACTTTGAAATGATTGGGGGGAATCTAAATTTAAAAAAATACTGATGTTTTCTTTCCATTGAAATAAAAAGTCTTTATTTCCGATAATAAAACCAAAAGGGTTTGAGTTGAAGAAAGTTTTTAAAAGTTTATAAAGATATGAGAGAACTGGATAATTTTGTGTTTTATTAGGTTCTAAATTAAGAAAATACATAAATTCAGAATTCAGAAATTCTCAAAATAAAGTCACAAATTTATGGATACACATACTTTACAAGTCAAAACACAAATACTATTTGAAGCATGGTGTCTTTTCTTTACTCTTCATCTAGTTTTTGTGTAAATTATTTTTAAAAAAAATATCCGTATACTATTCGTTCAAGTCAAATATTAGTCAAAGGCCGTGTCCACACTTGTGTTGAATCCCGAACTAACTCCACTTTAAATAACTCCTCGAGACATCACTTAAGCAAACATCCGCGCCCTTAAGACGAGCATTCAAACACACCCCCGTCCCCTTGTGTGTGTATGTGTGTTCAGTGTGTGTTTACACACTGTTCCACGACTGTGGTTGACACATCCTTGATGGACGGGGACGGTCTTGACAACAAACGATAAAAAAAAAAAAAAAAAAGGAAAAGACATGAGTGTAAAGAGGGAGGTTTGAAATCTGAAGCATCTGTGTGGAAATACTGTGGGAAGCCTCATCGTAAAAAAACGTCTCCTGTCCACATTTGGCAACAGAGGAAAACACCAAATGACTGTCATTTAGACAGCGTTAAACCAAGACACGCCCATTTGTTTACTGACGGAAAACTCTGAATTATTCACCTGACCGTAATTCTCACGTGATTACGCTCGGTGGAAGTGGGAACAAGTCGCGGCGTGGTCACAGTTCTAGTGATGAAAGAAGAATTCTGTCCATTTGAAAAAGATTCGGCCGGTTAAAAATGCTAAATAATCCCCAACAACTGTGATGAGTTGTTTCAGTAAAAGTCAAAGTCAAATGTTACGCAGATGACACTCAGTTATTTACCAGTCACACCCAAAACTGTATCTTCCATCAGACTTCGTCAAAACTATATAAAACCAAACATTGACATTGTCAAGACATTATCAACACTTAAACAGAAGCAAAGCTGAAGTTATTTAGTTTGGTAGTTCTACCATTTTGGCGTTTTTCCATTATACAGTTCTAGAGATTCTCGGCTCTACTCGACTCGACTTGTCCTGTACAGATTTGGTTCCGTCAAACTCCAAAACCTCCGGTTTACAAATGGTTGAGAGTTCAGCCACCAGACTTTCCCGTTCTGAGACAGTTGCGTTGTTTTACCTGTCATGTACAAACTCCAAGTCAAAGTCTAACCATTTGTCAAAAAGCACCGTTTTCTCAAAAGCTCCGATCTCTTACCTAAAAAACTAAAAGCGATAGTGTAGGCGCTTCTCATTTCACATCAGGTGCTCTCTCGCTATCAATGTTTTAAAATCTACTTTAAAGTTATTTTAATTTGGATGCTGTCAGATTGTACTTTGTTGTACAAACATTCTACCAAACTCAGGCAAGTCCAGTCACTTATATCTGAATCCTTGAAGAGATCTCTTGTACTCCTGCAGTTTTTTATCTGCTGTGTAAATAAATTTGACTTGATTTGACACTTGACTTTTTCTTTTACCAGGAGGTAATGGAGCTACGTAACCAGATCGCCCAGTCAGGAGTGCACGTGGACGTTGACGCCCCGAAGGGACAGGACCTGTCTCAGATCATGTCGGAGATCAGGGCCAAGTACGAGAAGGTGGCACTGAAGAACCAGGAGGAGCTGAAAGCATGGCACGAATCCCAGGTAAATTTTTATTAAGTCGTCGACAAACAAGGAGATTCCTCTGGAGCACAGGATGTAATTTAAAGAAAACAAAACTGACTCTATCGTAACTAAAAATTCTTTTTATTATTATTTCAGATTACAAAAGTTCAGACCGAGGTCAGCCAGAACACAGAGGCCCTGAAGGGAGCCCACACAGAAGTGAATGACCTGCGCAGACAGATTCAGACCCTGGAGATCGAGCTGGAGTCGCAGAGGAGCCTGGTGAGAAGTACACGCTCTGTCGGACAATCGCTGAATCAGCCACTCTCACTTCAACTCTCTCACATTTAATTTGTTGACACAAGCCGTCACACTCTGATGACCCGTCGCTATGGAGCTGTCATCAGACACCAGGACAGGTTCACTTTCAAACTTTAACCCAGTCTTTTTGCTTTGTCTCGCGCTCACAGAAAGCGTCCCTGGAGGGCACGCTGAGGGACACGGAGATGCGTTACAACATGGAGATCGAGTCCCTCAACAACATCATCCTGAGTCTGGAGGCGGAGCTCACGCAGCTGCGCAACAACATCCAGCAGCAGACGCAAGACTACGAGACGCTGCTCAACATGAAGCTGAGGCTGGAGGCAGAGATCGCGACATACAAGCGGCTGCTGGACGGCGGAGACTTCAAGTGTGTAGACGCATGACTTTTTGGTACACAAAAGTCTTAGACCGCCATTGGTTGATTGGTTTCGCCGTCTCTGTATTAGAATTCAACCACAGAAAAATGCATGTAGTATGTAAAAAGTGTGGACCAGGAACATTTGTGGTCCAAATAAACGTTTACATTCAATACTAATGTGACTCCGAACTTATCTGGACGCGTTAGTCCCAATTTGAGAAATTTCGGTTTACACGTCTGTTTTTATGTCTGGTACCACCCGTACGTCCAGGTACTTCAAGACATTTTTCGTTACATAAACACATTTTTACGAGTTTTTACCTCACTGGAAAGTTACATAATTCCAGTCAAGTAAAATCTGAGAAACAAGAACTCAAAGTGAGTACAGTTGCTATTCAATTGGTAAATTAATTAATGAAGTTAATGAATGAAGTTAATTCATTCATTAACTCAATAATTCATGGACTTCATTCAGGTCTTAACATTCAGAGGTTTGTCAAACATTTCCATTTTCTGTCTAAAACTAATGGTGGTACAGAACCAGTCAGTGGAGGCTGAGTCCCTGACCTCATTAGGCAAAGATGTGACCGTTAATCTTTTTCAAATTCAGACTCCAGGACGCTCTGGAAGACCAGAAGACGGTGAGGACCAAAGTGATGACCGTCACGCAGACCGTGGTGGACGGCAAGGTGGTTTCCTCCAGCACAGAGACCAAGAACCTTTAAGACAGTGGACGCAAACACAACGCAGTGGAACACTAACACGTTTTGATTAACAGTGGTTTCTCTCCATCTCTAACTCTAACAGTTGTTAGTTCAACTCCATGTCATGCAGCTCACGCACAGGCGGATTTAAAACAAACTGGATCAGAGGAAAACAGAGTCATCTGTTATTTATTTCATCATTTTTATTATTATTTATATGTTTGTTTTTATTGATCAGAAATTCAGAATTGGAGAGCTGTGAGATTTGTCCGAGACAAAGCGATTTAAAAAAAAAAAGAGTTAAAAAGTTAATAAAAGGGTCCAATTTAATGCATTTAAAAACATTTATTTTCCATTTTGTCATCTTTGGTTTTCTTTTTTTTGTTCCAGTTAAATCTGCCTGTCGCTCTGTGATGTTCAGACGGTTCAATAAAGTCCATCTGAGAATTCTCTGTTTGGTGTGAACGTGGTGTTTTTGTTGGAAACTGAAAGCAGCAGATCATATCAAAGATTATGATAATCACTGAATTCTCCAAAAATAAAATTATGTACATGACACACAGTGAACTCTTTCTTAAGTCTATGGCATCTTTAGAAGACGTCTTCCACTTTATTTCACAGTCAGACAGCCTTTTTACAGCTGTAAAGTGAAGTTTTGTAAACCACTCACGCTCCCGTGCAAAAGTCCATAGAGAAAATCAGTGATTTTAGCTCACGGCGAAACAGGAGCTGCTGGTCCACTGCTGCCTCTTTTGGTGAGTGTGTGTCACTGTGGTGAATCTGAGGAAAAGATTTCAAATGCCAAAGTCATGAGCTAACACAGTTGGACTTGAACTGATGGAGGCGGCAGTGGAATAATAACATGTGTGCTGTGTTGTAAAAAAGCTGATTTTTTCAATGGGATTTGGTGCAGGGAAAAAGATAACACAGACACAAGCAGGTGTAGATTTTTAGAGTAAGTGAGTGCTAAGTGAGTGCTGATTCTGTGCCAACACATACAAACACCTTTTCTTAATCTCTTACATCGTACATTAAAGCTACTGTATGTTTATTCTCTGGGGTGAGAAAATACCTGACAACCATTATTCAAATCCCTCAGATGACAGAAAAACACTCAGCAAACAAACTCACAGCCTGCTGTGAACAAAACGCCTGAGTGACTTAGTGTAATTACATTAAAGTGCACATTCCGGGTGGATTTTGTAACACGTACGGGGCAATTACCCTACCTTAATGTTTGTTGACTGTTGAGATGAAAGGATGTCAAGATAAGATAACAACAGTTACGAAATATTTCCTCATAGTAGTAGTGAGTCTAACTCTTTGTTATTCTGTAGAGAACCACTGCTAAATGACTATTTTTAGGTATAAAACATATGACTGTTATCATCAAATCATAGTATTAGCATAGGAATAGTTCAGTTTTGGGGGTCTGCTATGTTTTTTGATTGATATTTTTCTCTTCTCTGATTATTATAAATGTTATCCAATGTCATAAGGAGATACAGTTTTCACTCTTTTTATCATTACTATTGAATAGTTCAGTTGTTTAATGTATAACTGACTAAAAGCTGCAAGAAAGAAAAGGATGTTGAAAAATGACTCCCCATAAGTTCTTTTTTAACCATAAAACTGTCTTTTGAGACAATCTCGTCCCGTGGCATCGCGGTTACCATAGATACGTTTCTTTTAGTGCACACAATCAATCTGGAAGTGTCAGCACGCCCTAGTTCTCGCCTTTGACAATGGGTGTTGGGGGACAAAGTCTAAGCGAGGCTAAAGGTAAAAATGTAATATAGATAGGAGAGGAGTGGCAGCGGGAATTATTGCTTTTCTGAATCATATATAAAGCGGGAGACACTTCTCCGTCCTCCACTCTCAGCTGCCAACGCCCTCCGGAGTACTTCGCCTTCACCTCGTTGATCTACACACTTCTTCTTTGGCCATGGAGACCATGATGAGACGCCAGAGTTCCGTGGTTCTCGGCTCCAATTCAGGACCCAGATCTCTTCAGATGGACCGGCACTACGCCCACAGCATGAGCGGAGGAGCCGGCGGCCATGGCATCAGGATCTCCACCGCCACCCACCACTCCCGGGTCGGCAGCGGCTACAGCGGCGGGTACGACTACCAGTCCTCTGGCTCCAAAACCCACACCATCGGCAACGAGAAGGTCGCCATGCAGCACCTGAACGACCGCCTGGCCAGCTACCTGGAGACTGTGAGGAGTCTGGAGAAGGCCAACAGCAAGCTGGAGATCCAGATCAGGGAGGCCATTGAGAAGAGAGGCCCTCTGGAGGGCAAGGACTTCAGCAAGCACAACGCCATCATCGCAGACCTGAGGACCAAGGTGAGTCCCTGATCCTGATGGAACCATTGTCCTTACCATGTGAGAAACTGCCCTCCATTAAAGTTATTGAGATTTCTCACGTCATACCCACGGTCACGCTGAACTTCCTGATCTCCTGCGTGTCCGTGAACACCTTTGACACATTTTCAGACATTTACACCCCTGTAACGGGTCGCCTTATCTTTATGTGTGAGGCGAGGCGTGATATCGTTCCCTCCTCGTGTAAATAATCAGCTTCATTGTCAAGGCCGATCTTTCACCTGCAAAAGTCAAAGTGGAAATTCCCCTTTTCGGAATTCCTTCAGACTAAAGTCCTTTGAGAAGTTAACCAGTGTTTAATTTTAGATTTGCTTTTATGTGTGATTCCTCTGCACATTAGCACGGCCACACAAAGTGCCGTCAAGGGTTTTTCTGGTATTTGTTCTTCCCTTAGGATTTTTTTTTTACCACAAATGTCCCTTTTTTTCCTGAACAACACGCACATGTAATGTTCTTACACTCTGAACTTTATCAAGGTGGTTTGTTGCTTTAAGAACAAGAGTAAAGACAACTGGAAGATTTACTTAAACCCTTGTGTATAAATAAATTAACAGTTAGTTTTTCATCAAATAATGATTCCGTTATTCAGGACAATTAAATATGAGCAAATTTTAAACATCCACGCCCTTCTTGTGAGTACTTTATTGGTGCTAATCTCAAAAATGTCCCAATCCAAAAAAAGAGAACCTTTTATTTATTAAGATCACGTTATGTTGGCACAAAAAGTCACGGAGTCCATCCAGGTTGAAGCGCTTCATTAATTGCCCGAACCTCACTCTTACCTTTATGTGCAAGTCGAGCCACGATAGCATTCGCTCCTTCTGCAAATTATCAGCAAGTGCGGTATCGCGGCAGATCTTTCGCCTGCGTGATTTCAGCAAAGAGGAAGTTGGCCGTCCGTCAAAGTGACTTTGGGAAAATAAAGTAGCATAGACACAAAGAAACCTGCTAACAACAACGTCTTTTTTTTTTTCATTCCAGATATTTAACCAAATCAAGGAAAATGCCCATATCGCCATTTCCCTTGACAACGCACAGCTGGCAACGGACGACTTCAGAGTCAAGTGAGTCTGTTTTTACATTTTTAAACATCAGAGAGAGAGAAAACAACATCAACAAAGGAACATTAATTGTATTAACACAAAATAATATCAGAAATGATTCTACAAACCCAAAGTAAAGATGTAAACTTACATACAAACCTACAAGAATACATATGTTTAGTATAATGTTTAGTAAAAACAGTGACGCTGCAGACTATTTACAGTACACTGTAGTACGAGAGAGTCATCATGTGCTGTATACTTAGTTAAATAAAGAATGAGCTAAATTGACAATAGCTACATATAATCTATACTGCACACATTAAAACATGCATAAGTACAGCTTTATACCAAATATAGTAGTTTGTCGGCTGCCTGTAGTGTTTGACGATACTATTATTCAGAAATATTATATAACAAAAACAGATCCAGCTCTTCTGTATATTTAAATAAAAGTCCCAAAGCATTTGATATTCAATTAAATGAGGGCCTTTACATTAATAAACAACCTCAACATGTGCCTGATAGTAGACTAGATAAACCGTGTTTCCATCGAGTGGAACCGGTTGGTTTGGTAGAGTACGATATGTACTTTTTACGCTCCTACTGTTCCTTTTGGTAACATTCCCATGGGGCACCAGAGTGAAATGGTACGGTACGGTACGGTCTTTTGTGATTCTTCAACGCTTGTAGTCTTTTCTCGCAAAAAGCCGCAAACTGCGTTCGATGTCATCGTTCGCTATCGTCGCACAACGTCACACGTACAAGTTAAAGTCCTGCACTAGGTCTAGAACACAAGCCTGACCCAGGACAGGACTTTACCATTCCAAACTGTACCGTACTGTACCACGATGGAAACACGACAATAGTAGACTCTTCGTCCAACATGGACGGGTCAATCTAATGCACAAATGCGTGTCTTCAGGATGGAGTACGAGCTGTCCATGCGCCAAACGGTGGAGGCTGACGTCGTCAGACTGAGGAAGGTTCTGGACGACACCAACGTCATTCGCCTGCACCTGGAGAGCGACATCGAGTCTCTGAGGGAGGAGTTGATCAACCTGAGGAAGAATCACGAGACTGTGAGTGAAAGAAACCAATTTATTAATCTCACACAACTGTAATTAGGAATGAAATTGCCTGCCACGTTTGCTTCATGACCTTTTTGCACAGGAAAATCCAACTAACCTTGTTCTGGAAATCACTCCCTGTCTATTTCCTCCTCCACAGGATGTTGCTGAATTGCGTGCCTACATCACCCAGACCAGTGTCCATGTGGATGTTGACGCTCCTAAGGGACAGGACCTGGCTAAGATCATGGAGGAAATGAGGGCCAAGTACGAGACGATAGCACGGAAGAACCAGGAGGAGCTGAAAGCTTGGCATGAGTCTCAGGTAGTTTTCTCTGCGCAGACGGTATCTGTGGTCCACCTACTGTTTTTGGTTTTTTTTTGCACCATATGAATGAAATGTCTTTTATCTTGATTCCAGATCACAGAAGTCCAGGTCCAAGTGACTGAGAGCTCAGCAGCTCTGAAGGAGGCCACGACTGTCATTACGGAGATCAGAAGGAGATATCAGGGACTAGAAATTGAACTACAGTCTGCACTCAGTATGGTGAGAGCTTTTGAGCCACTTTTATAAATGAGTGAACTCTCATGGTGTCACCAGTGGTTGCAATTTACTATACTATACTATACTACTGTACTATACAGTAGGTCCTGAAAATCCACATTTGGTGAATTCTTTCTTGGTAGTTTTGGAAACTGGTTGGAAGCAATTCCTTGAGCATTTTAAAGACTGTCACAGGAGAATCCGACCAATCACAGGGCATTTCAGTATGTTTTCATTTAAAAAAGCTACTTCTTCTACCAATTTCCCTGTTGTTCATGATACCCTCGTATTTTAGAGCCCCCCAAAAATGGAAGAGTTTAAAAACTTTGCTAGATCGTATTTGTCGTGACAGACAAATATGGAGACCTGCAGATTAAACTCAACAATCTAAACCCTACAGTCTAGATCCATTACATTTGCTAAAGGAACCTAGCTCAATCCAAAGGTAGTCCTCCAAGGGTCGCCACGGTAGATCACCTCCACAGTGATCCACATGTTTTTGATTTGGGAGATCTTTTGTTTTCGTGCCCTTCATGGCACTACTCTCCCATTTATCCTGGCTTAATTTGCTCCCCAATCAATGGGGAGCAATGGGGATTAGGTACCTTGCTCAGATGTACTCCAGCCCTTGACCTACTCGAATCAGCAATCATCTGGTAACTGGCCAAGTTCTTTATCCATGAGGCAATGGGCTAATCTTTAGCTCTAGCTCTAGGTATCTCCCTGTGTTTCCAGTCTTTACCCTAAGCTAAGTTAATCAGCTGCTAGATCTATCTACATACGTACCAGTGTCGATCTTCTGTCAGTCTCTTGGCACGACCGCCAGGATTGGGGGAAATGGAATTTGGGGGGAAAAACTAAACCGTTCACCTTCCACCTATTGACAGAAAGCGTCCCTGGAGGCCACTCTCAGAGACATCGAGATGCGTTACAACATGGAGGTGGAGAAGTACAACGCCATCATCATGAGGCTGCAGGAGGAGCTGACTCAGATCCGCAGCGACATCCATGGTAACACCAGAGAGTACGAGCTCCTACTCAACATCAAGGTGAAACTGGAGGCTGAGATCGCCGAGTACAGGAGGCTGCTGGACGGTGAACCTTTAAAGTGAGTACGAGGACGGAAAAGAGTGATGAGACAATCAGTTCGTGAGCAGATCTCTGATCAAGGGCTGTTCCTGCAAATTTGAGTCAAATTAGCTTCATGCAAACATGAAGTGACCACAACATTGGGAGCTGAAGTACGAGTCAATACTTACACTTTCAATTCCTGAATATTAAGAGTTTATCACAGTGTATTAACCAAACTTGTACTCATTTTACTTCTGTAATCTTTTTTTCTTCCTCTCCAGACTGGAGGATGCAGTCGATCCCAAGTTGGTCCAGACCAAAGTGGTGACAGTCACTCAGACTCTGGTGGACGGCAAAGTGGTGTCAGAGAGCAAGGACGTGAAATCCAGCGATAAGCTTGTCCATTAACCGCAGCAACAGATGTCGAGTGGGAAACGGAAAAAACAACCTGTAACAAAATAAAACAAGCAACAAGGCGAAAAATCTCATCTGTGTCAACTGTCTTTATTTAACTCGTGATTCATCGCACATTTATGTTCAGTATGTATCACATACTCATGATTTCCGGGAAAAGGGTTAGACAATGTGAGAAATATGATGATTAGAAATCTGGTGCTGGTTTAAATGTGAGAATAGATACCACATGTTACAGATTCAGTGAATCGCTGGATCAGACATCTGAGAAGGAAAATAAAATGTTTAAATCAGTCTGTAAACTATAAATATTACAAAACAGCTCCACTACACAAAGGTACACTGGGTTGTTGTGACTTATTTTGATATAAACGAAGGAAAAAGAGTATTACATATTATTAAGTATTTAAAAGTGGTAAATACAACCATAGAAATGTGTTGTTAATAGCATGGTTGTTTAAAACGGCTTACATCAGTATCAGCAGAGATGTGATGTGATATGCTACCATGTTGCCACAACGTGAAGGTAAAGCCAATTGTTTGCTTTGTGTAGCTTAGTCCAGCTTAGCTTAGCAAGGTACCTGGGTGTGTCTGACCAAAGGTACAAAAGTCTCCCCCCACTTGTCATCAGGTTTTGTCTTGGGTAAATATGCACACACACACAAAAGGTATAATATAAACGTCACATGGTTGTTGTAAAGTAGTAGAAGAGTTCATGGGAGTGACTTCAGACAAGAAACTGCCTTTTAGAACAAATCCTGTACATTACACAGCCAAGCGAGTTTCCCCACAATTAAGATAAGCTAAGATAAGCTAACGCGCCCCTTTTCCAGAAAGTGTTTGCCTACAGTTTGTTTCACTTTGGTAAAGATACACAGTTGTTTTCATTTGATTGGGAACATTTTCAAAAAATACCAAGAAAACTGATCAGGTGCCAGTATTTGGCAGCTGTCTGTCGGGGTACGTACTGAAACACGTCTGTCTGATACTGAAAAGGTACAAACGGACTCACACTGTAGATTTAAAAATTGAGTTTTCTGTGCCATTGACAACAGACAATAAAATTCTTTGGAAGGCTTGACTGTTGTGTTGGTGCATTCCAGTTGTGGTTGGGTTGGAAGGTCGGATTTCCAACTTCACAAACCCTGACGTTAGATTTTAAAATCCGTTATTTGTACTATTAATTGCACTTTTGTCTTATTTGTTTCACATTAAGTCAGTCGTACGGATCACTTTTATCCATGGACATGTTGCTCCACTGTGAGTGTGAACAGAACACCATGTCGAGAGTGGTGTTATCAACTGATGTTGCTAACAGTGTTTAACCAGAGATACATTTGCATGTGTCTTTTTTTTTTTGTCATGACTTCCGATGATTGTAAATGGAACGCACCATTTAGGAGCGACGCCCAACTCCTGACGGCTGGTTTGGCAGTGTGTGAATGGGTGAGTGAATGGCTGAATGGGTGAAGCTGTAGTGTAAAGTAGCTTTGAGTGGTCATCAAGACTGCAGACCATTTATTTTCCCCTTCATGTATGTTGTCTACCTAGATTAATTGTGGGCGTGGCCTCTCTCACCTGTGCTCCTGCTCATCACCTGCATCTCATCAACTAATCACTGCACTGCTGCTACAAGAGCTGCCGCCTCCCTGACTCTCATTGCAGGGCTGTTTCATCCACTCATGAGGTCGTAGTTTACCTCAGCTCGTCTGAGTTCTGTTTTATTTTCTTCTGTCTAAAAATAAAAACTAAGGATGGGTTGTACCATAATGTGTAATGTAATTTTCTTTTTTAGAAATTATATTATAAAACAGGTATCGAAAAAAGTATCGATCAGGAACTGGTATCGAAATGAAGGTATTGGTACCAGTATCGAAAATTTTGGATTGATAGCCGGCCCTATATCTGACACGGGTATCTCTCCATCGTCAGTTTACACTACACACCGAGGAAACACAAGCCAGATCAGGGTTTACCGTTCCAAGCTGTACCAGGGTGAACTAAACTGCACTTTTAACTTCAAAGTGAGATAATGTAGGATTTCAACCTTCAAATAATAATGTCTCCAGAGATTATTCTGTTAATCTTATCTGTTAAAGCCTGAGCAGGTCTGCATCACCCGGAGCTTCTGGTTTCGGGTTCGTGCCACAAATAAACTTTTTGAATTGCGTGAGTTTCTTTGAGATCCCTGGACTCTCCTCCCTGAAATCGGTTGATTAAAACACCAAGTGTGAGATTCCTGAGTCTTAACTGGATCATTGGGTCTGTGCATTGTGATCTCCCGTGTTTTCCAAATCAACTCAGATTTGATAATCCTCTTGTGTGGAGCAGGTTTAAGAAAAAAAAGCTCTCTTTGGGGTTGAATATAATCTGCAGACTTATAACACATCTGCTCGTCAATAAAAATGATTTATGTATTATTACATAACCTCAGCGTGCGTACATACATGATGTAAGACAACTCCCACTTCTGCACGTACACATACACACCGCGGGGCCGTCTGACCTCTCGCCCTCCTCCTCCTCCCACACACACGGCCGAGTCTGCAGTGAGCTGAGGAAATTCTTTCTGCTGCTGAGAAATTCACATTTTGACCTGCTGTTACAGACGGAGCCGCGCCGTTCCCATGCTACGTCCAGGCAAACCGCCGTGCCCTCAAAAAAAACCGTCTCTGCGTGTTTGTGTTTATGTACGTCTGCATGAGTCAACATCAGTCCTGTGCTCTCTTTAATACAACACACACATGTCTTTGGTCACAGGACATATTTTACACCCCCTCCACCATGAATCAGCTTCAAGAATGGACATGTGTTCTCACGAAAGCGTGGCTGCAAGTGGTCGACATGCACATTTAGCTTCACTTATATTAACACCTAAATAACCAGCTTTATTATCGCCATTAGACAGCATTTTCCAACTGGAAATTGGAGTTTTTTAAAACACTCTTCTTCACCAAACCTCATTGAAAAAAATCAGCATTTTTAGCTCACAGGGACACAGGACTAACTGGTCTACTGTTGCCATGTTTGGTAAATTTGTGTCACTTAGTTAAGTGGGGACAAAGGATTCAAACCACAGAAGTCATCAAATAGCACATTTGGACTCAGTGACAGAGGCAGCAGTGGCGCAACAACAACCGCGTGCTGTGATGTAAAATCGCTGATTTTCTCTATGGAATCTGGTGTGAGGAAATGAACGGGTTACACAAGTGACACCATCTTTATTATTTCTTGCTAAAACAGGATTTCTACTGGTGAGGAAACATATTTTGTAAGATATCCTAGTAAATCATTTTATTTAGTGAGGTTTTTGCTTTTTTTAGCCATAAAAATCCTTCTCCTATGGCAACAACAACCGTACTTGAGGCTGATGATAAACATCATGAATCATGTCTGATCATCTGGATTACAGTGACAAACTTCAGTATGTGTCAGTGCGTCATAAAACACTTCAAAGAAAGTTAAATTATGGGGTTCAAAGGAGTCCATAATACCATCATTTCTTACGGTTAGCCCAAGGACACATATATAGACGAGCGGAGCCTGGAATCAAACCCACATCCTTCAAGTTGAGCTACTGTTGTTTTTTTTTAAATACTTCTACTTTATATCTGAAGACTTTATACTTAAGTACAGTAAATGTCAAATACTTTAAGTATGAAGTGACTTCAACTTCTACCAAAGTCATTTTCTGGTCACATACTTTTACTCAGTTATTTTCAATGATCATTATCTCATGGTTCTGTTCATAGACGACATCATCGAGAGCAGAGAAAACCCAATGAGCAAACAGAAACAACAGTGGAGAGAAAAAAAGGAAGAAATCTCTGATCTCTGACTGATGTGTGGCCATGTGCCAAGACAGGTTGGGGTGAAAGGAAAGATGGGGGACAGGGGAGAGGTGGGGGACAGAAAGGACAAGAGGGAGGTGAGGTAGAGACAGAAGAGAGAGACCAGGAGCAATTATAAATACAACCATTATATCGAGGTATAAGTTTAGGTAAAGACAGTTCTCTTATCAATTCTCTCAGTCGAAGGCTGACAAGTCACAGTTTCCTGCTTTTTGCCAATTTCCGGTGCAACATGTTGTGTTTCCAAAACTCTTAAACTCAAAGCCTCAATGAAATATGATAGAGAGAGAGAGAGAGAGAGAGAACAGACAGAAGATAAATGACAAGTGCATTTCTTCTGCATGCCTGTAATTCCTCAGTGGGCTCCAAACTGAGCTGAACAATGTCTGTCTGTCCGGGAGAGAGGGAGAGAGAGAGAGAGAAAAGAGTGAAGAGGGACACTTTCATCCTTTCATCTTTTACTCTTAACTTCAACAGTAGTTTCATAATAAATTTCTTTTATTTTTCAGGGGGCGGGGTTTTGCACATTTGTTTATATAAGAAGTGATTATTTTGTAACCAAGATGTAATTGGGACAAGTCATCTTGTGATTATTAGTTATTAAATGTAATGTAAAGTAATGTGACCAAAATGAAAGCCTTACAGACCCACAGCGTTAAAAACACAAATTCATGAAACATAAATCAAAGCATGAAAAATGTATTAAATTAAAAACACACAAGAATTAAAAGAATAAATCTGTCACTAAAATAAAAGCTGTAAATATGAATACATATGTTTTACGTTTGGATGAAACAGGTTTCAGCTTTTCTCCGTTACTTTTTCTTGTCCATCATTCATTCATTCATTCGTGGGGCCTGAGGTAAAAGAGAGACTCATCAAAGTGTGAAACTAACAACTAACGTGGACATTAACATTTGTTTTTCATAAAATCTTTGTCTGCTTATGTTTCACATTATCTAAAGAATATGTTAGAATAATGTTAGAATAATATTTGCCACTTTATTTAAACCTCCTGCACCAAACCCCATAGAGAAAATGAGTGTTTTTAGACTGTGAGGACACAGGAGCTGCAGGTCTGCTTCTGTCTTGTTTGGTAACTTTATGTCACGTCAGTAAATCTGAATGAAAGTGTTTCAAACACACAAGTCACACAAGCGATGGAGTCTGCAGTGTAAGAGATGACGTGACACGTAACGTTTGTCCTCCAGAATGTTGCAATCCTCCAAAAAAGAATGTGAATGCATTGAAACATCATGACATCGACTGCTCTGTGTTGCAAGTGCGTTGCATCACCCTGAGGTTTTTATTCAGCGTTCACAAGAACACGACTGTAAACTTTACAACAGCGTCAGAGTCCAGACTTAATGGCTTTATCTGGAAATGTCATTTCATGTAATGTTTGTTTTTAGCAATCATATGTGAGTTTGTCTGTCACCTGTCTCCTCACCTCCTCACCTGTCCCCTCACCTGCCTCCTCATCTTTACACGTTCTGATGACAGTTAGCTCAACTTTATAAAACTGGAGCATCACTTTCACACTGATGACCCATAACTCACTCTGTCACTCACTCACACACCCACCCACCAACACACACAGACATTCTTGATCTTTCCCTCTACCCCACACATCTGCTGGGTGTGTCCAGTGTGAGTCAATGGGAGCAAAACAACGCAAAAAAAGAAAAGGAGGGGAAAGTTATGGATGTTTAGTGGAAAGAAAAAAGGTGTGTGAGTATTTATGTTTCTGTGACGTTCAAATAAACGTAAAAACACAACTTTAAAGGATCTTTAAAGACCTGGTTTTAGAGTTAAGGGTGCGACATTTAGTTGTGAGGATTAACCCTTAGAACCCATAGTAGGCTACAGTGCACCGCCCTCCTTAAGCCACACGAAAAAAAGAGAGAAAAAACTAGTCTTAATAAGTCTTAATAATATCAGCACCCTTCAGGTTTCATTTAAGTCAATCTTTTAAAATGACATGAGGCATGAGAATGGTGCTTTAGTGTGTTTTAGTGGTGATAGGCGGTAACTGCATATCACCACAGTCCATCTGAAAAACTGAAAAATAAAACGTCACCAGCCGCCACTGCCTTAGAACGCACTTTTCTTTACCATTACTGTTTTAAAATGTATATAAAGCGTTTATATTTATGTGTATTATATCTTTTTTTTTTTAAGCACAACCTTCAGGCAACTATACAAACACACCTGAGCCAAAAGTGACTCAAAATTCTTTAAATTGGCTTAAATTTGTTAAATTTTGGAAATAGGTCACAGTTTAAAAGTTCACTTTTCTCATTTTTATAGACATAAATAAAAGAAAAACTAAAATGAATCATAATTTTGACTCAACAACACAAAACACATTTTGTAAAGGATCAGCAGGTAAATGTGGCGCAGGAGCCAATTTCTTTGTGAATATTTGAATATTTGGGCCAAAACATCATCAGGGCAGGCCATGGACAAGTGGACAGGACAGTTGGCTCGTAATAGGCAAAGTACCCAACCCCCATTACTCTACTAATTCTAGGAAGGTTTCAAATAGAGGATAAAGGACTTATTCAATTTAAGGCAAATTTTTATATCTTCATCAGACAAACGTGTCTTAAAAACGTCTTCAGTCACAAACATTGATGTGGACGTTGTCTTTCATGCGTGTGAGACACAAACTCATATACTGTTAATATTTACTCTGCGTCATTTAAATTTGAATTTTATTTAGTTTATGTCAGCTGTCAATTCTAGAAATAGAATCTAATTTCAAGAAGTTCATATTTTTTCAGAATAAAAGCTCTTTTTGTGAAGATAAGCAAATATTTAAAGATCCCGGGGCCACATACTGATGCTGGCCAGCCACTTTTGGCCCACGAGCCACCAATTGCTGACCACTGGGCCACTAGGGAGTGCATTATTTAACGTTAACGATGTGTCCTCACTAACATATGAAACCAAGCTTGTGTGTGTGTGCCACATATGGGATGGATTAGAGCAGCAGCGGACGAGAGCACGTTGAGTAAATAATCGACAGCTGAAATTGTGTTTGATTCACTGTAACTCACAGACTGAGCTCTGTGCTGCAGACAGACGCTCACAGGAAGTGTTCACGGTCTAAAAACCAAACAGTGGTGAGGAAACGCTCGGCACGGCGGCTCACCGACCTCGCCAAAACTCTCCCAGGCTCCAACGAAGTAAACACAAAAGTGTGTGTGGGTCGAGAGTAGAAGAGCGGACAAAGACAGAGAGAATGAATGGGAGGAGAGGGAGAGTGGGTGAGACGGGGAGTGAGTGTGGGAGAGCAGACGTGTGAGGCCCAGAGCAGATGAAGTCAGAACAGAAGTAGGCAGCGTGCCACCGTCGTCCAGACGCTGCTTTCACTTTCCACTCCTCTCTCTGAAAACTGAACCGCTCCAACTGCTTTTAAAATAAAGTTTCTGTGTGTGACTCATTTTTCTGGTTTCCATGGAAACCCACTCCACCGCAACAACTCCAGTGACCGGAACCCAACAGGAGTGAGTCGGACTCAGCAGAGTGAGGAGCGCGTCGTTTAATCCAAGGTTGGCTTTGTTAACCTTGACTTTCCTTTGAATCGGTAACTGACTCACATTCCAGGGAAGAGGGTAAATAAATGATTAGAGAGGAACAATGAGACTCAGTGTCATTCTAAAACTATAACTAAAAATGACTCATCATACATTTACAGACGAAAGTAAAACATCTTATCAACGAGGTGATAAAGGTTTGCGTCTGCGTGGGTTTAAAAAGCCAACAGTTCACACAATGAGCAAAAACTAGAGGCAACAGTGGAGAGAAAAAAGGAAGAAATCTCTGACAGAACCAGACTCAAAGATGAGCGGCCATGTGCCCAGACAGGTTGGGGTGAAAGGGGGGAAATGGGGGACAGAGGAGAGGTGTCTAAACAAGTAGTTTAAACAAAACTACTTGTTTTGTAAAACTTGGAGCCTGAGGTGCAAACATTCTTCTGACTTTTAAAATATTGTCTTGGGGCCACGCGGTTGGTGTAGTGGTTAGCACTCCTGCCTTTGCAGCAAGAAGACTCGGGTTTCTCCGGGTTCTCCGGTTTCCTCCCATAGTCCAAAAACATGCAATATGGGGATTAGGTCAATTGGACACTCTAAATTTAACTGTTGAATGGTTGTTTGTCTGTATGTGACCCTGCGATGGACTGACTGTGTCCACCAGTTAACTTCTGGATCTATGTCGTTGTTGTTGTTGTTGTTGTTCGAGGGACGTGTATCACTACTGATACCACGACGGAGACACATTCAGTGGAATCCCAAGATAACGAGACATGCATATGAAAACACCTCTGGACGTGAAAAATCATTTTTTGTCCAGAATGCCAAAAAACATCAAGCTACATAGAATATGTTTACGTTTAAAAATCCGATTTGTGCTGCAGTCTAAACAAAGAGTCTACGTTTCATCCACATCTGATCCAGATTAGTGATTTGGCTACAATTTAAATCTGACACGGGGGAAGTCCCGTTTATATCTCAGCGGCATCTGAACCGATCAGGATGAGTTTTGTCTCTGTTTATGTGAGATGGTAACAGCAAACATCTTTTCCTGAAGAATGAGCAGAGTGCAGCCAGTTACAAAAGTGTAAAGTAAGTTTTTAGCAGCGCTCAGTGGCGACACAGAGCCGCACACTCATTCTCCAAGGCCTCATGTTCAACTCCACCCTGATTTTCCAGGCTAATCTTCTCCACACACACACCCTCCTCCACGGTGGGACGCATTCCAACTCCTCCTATTGGCTGCTCCACTACATGTGGCCAAGGCCAAGTGGAAAGGGAATTTCACTCATAACCGACAGGTCAAGGGTCGGGGTTCCCTTGAGCAAGGTACTAGACCCCACTGCTTCCTGGGTGCAGATAAGTGCCGCCCACTCCTCTTGCACCAAGTGCGTAATCACTACTGGTGTGAAAACACAAGGGTCGGCTTTAGAGGTTTTTTCAAACGTAGCATAAATTGCCTGGTTCCATGTGGATAAAAAAGACGAAAACTGTTGTGGATTCTTGTGTTTTTACGGCCCCTGAATCTTAAATCCCTCGGCTTTTACTCCCGCTTGTTAAAGAGAAGGTTCCCACAGAGTCACACCCTTCAGGTTTCCTGTTTCTCGCTCTGTGTTTAGAGTTCAATTTCACCTGCAGAAACGGGGTCAAAATCCATGTCCAGATTATGTTACACGGGACTTATTGTAGGCTGGCAACATGCATGAAAATGTAGTTTGAAGGTGAGACAGCGTGTGTATGTGTGTGTTCTTGTATTTGTGGCTTTATGAGGACCAGAAAGTGGCTGCTCATCATGTCTTTAAAGGGCTTTTTTTGGTGTTAAAACCTGGTTTTAGGGTTAGGGTAAGGTATTTAATTGTGATGGAAAAGGTAAGGGTCCTCATTGAGAATGAAACACCTACATAGTGTGTGTGTGTGTGTGTGCGAGTGTGCGTGTGTGTGTGAGACAGAGGCTCGTTCCAAACCTTTGAAGCTACATAAATGCAGACTCTCCCTTCCTGTGATGGAACTTCTCACTTCAAACAACAACAACAGCGAAAGAAAAACAATCAGAGCCTAAAATCAGAGCACACCGCCCTCTCCAGCAGCATCCTGCAAACACTGGATTATTGGTGCCAACCTAAATTAATTCTATGCAATTCTCTCGAGTTATGTCTGTCAAATTTTGTGGTTTACGGAATAATTTTTGCATCAAAAATTTGATTTTATTGTGCACTACACATTGTTCCCTGTCAATTTATGTGAAATAAACCTGAGCTGAAGAAGAGGAGGAGTTAACAGCGGGGTAATGGTGGAAAATAAAGCTACGTTAAGAGAGGCTCCACCCACGATCAATACATAGACTTTATGACCTTTGTTCTCTGTGTTGTGAATAAACAGAAAAATCTTTTCACGTTAATGTTTTTGTTTTCTTTAGTTAGACAGATATCGTGATGTATCGCTGTACGATTGTCTCGCGATATATTGATTATCATTGACCATGTATCGCGTATCGTACTGAGAGGAAACTCTGTGATTCACACCAATATCATTATATAAGATCATATATACACTTAAGTGTGTCTTTTTTTGCTTGAGTGGCCCCCTACTGACCAAACTAGACACTCAGTGGCCCCCAGGTCATTTGAGGTTGGCCCCTGGTGTAGGTTAATGACCTTCTGTCAAGTGAAAGTTTTCAGTCTTGAAAGAAAACACTCCCCTGCCAGCATGACCATGTGGGTCCCATAAAGGTTATAATCGGGCTGACAATATGGGTCCTAAGCGGGTTTGTTCCTGGTTTTCATGGTGGCCCCATGAAAGGCCATGAAACCATATGGGACCTGTATAATTTTCCTACTTTAATCTCATGCCCACTTCATACCCAAGTAGCCTGGGAAGGGTACAAAGTGGGCGTGAGCTAAACAAAGGACAAACCATGGACAAACCTACTGCGGGGCCCATATTGTGAGTCCAAATACAAACCCTGATGGGGCCCACATTGACATGCTGGTTGGGGGTCGGCATTCCTTTCCGGAGGAGGTAATCACCTCAAAACCTTACATTTGCCTCTTGAAGAAAAAGAAAAGCAAAAGCTATCAGGGGTCACCTGACATCACTGTTTACCCACAATGCTTCAGGGTCGGGGGTTTGAATGTCAAAGACACAGAGGAAATGAGCAGCCGTTAATCTTGGTGGCTGCTGATTGTGTAGTTGTGGGTCAAAGTTCCTGTTGCTCTGGGTTTATTGTGTTGTCATGGTAACTAGATGACATGAGGACAGATTGCGTGGTAAACATTCAGCACATAATGGCTTTTCGGGGTTTGTTTACATTTTGCAGTGAGAAAACTCCAGCGCCAGCTGCCGGAGAGACTGATGACGGGTGATTTCAGAGGGTGTCACATGACCATGTGTCCTTGACGTTTGTGTCTCTGCCGCTGGTTGACTGAACTCATGCATCTTTGCATTCGGGTCCATCTGTGCATGAAGGTCCATCTACACTGTCAACAGAAGCTGTTCAGTGTCTGTCATCGAACCAACATGTCCTCATGACGTACTGCCACAGTTCCCTGCAGAGCAGTCATGCAGGTCATCCTCTTAACTCCTGAGTGAAGTACACACAACCACGCACACACAAGTTTGAGCAGCGACTCTTCTCACCACATGAACATCCATTAATTTATTTTATTTGATCTATTCCCACTTGTTTATGTTTCGTTCCATTTGCGTGTGGATTTGGCCTAAAAGAGCTCATTCCAAAAAGCAGGCAGAAAGTGAACGGGTACTGTGCTAGTTTATTGAAATGGCTGGTCAGCTAGGCAGTAAAAATGTGTTATTAACAGTTCAGTTGGTGTAAGAGAAGTAAAACATTGTACAGGGCTAATATTCGTGTCAGTAGAAGCTCAAGGTTGTGAGAGCAATATCGGGACCAAGAGTCGAGTCATTCCTAGTCCTTGACCTCCCGCTGTTGGGCAACAGTTTCCTCAAAATTCACGAAAAAATGTGTCACTTTGATCTGGAATTGTAATTTTCATTTGTCTTCTTTTGTGTCGGATAATCAGCGTCCGGTTGTAGAATCGCATCCACCCATTTTCGCCTATTCTTTAGCACATCCTCTGCATGGGGAGGGCTTGATCCCAGGGGAACCCTTTTTAGCGGTGACTAACAGACAGGAAGTGCCACAGTCTGTTCCTTCCCTCTGTGTGTGTGTATGTGTGTGCTACAGGATGTGCTTATGTTGGTTACAACAAGGCAGAACATTCTTCTCTTGATTCCAACAAGAAGTACGTGATAGGTCTCTGTTTTCAGCTTGAGCACAAAGTTCTTTCTCGATTGAAAAAATAATGAAATACAGAATAAAACAAGGAATTGCTGTTGGGAATGCTGGGGACTCTTTCCATGTGGGTGATTCCTTCAACGCGGTTCTATGTATTACTTCTTTTTCTTCCAATAAGTTCGTATGATAATAAAATAAGGATAAAACACAAAAAAATGACACAAAAGTACAATATAATAGTATACAATATGTGGTTAAAGTGGTATAAAGTATGTTTTTAAGAGCAGGTTTATCCCTCATCCTAAAATTGGGGCTTTTTTTTTTTTTGAACATTTATTAGAACAAGTTCCTTGACAGAGTCTCACACATTATGACAAATATCAATACTCGTATTGGTATCAAACTGACAAAATACAAAATACAAGGACAATCAATTAGCAAAGAGTTGAAAGAATAGTCTTTGTAGGTACACCATCTAGCCCAGTTGAACAGAGACAGTATTCTCACCTTTCAAAATACATTATAACAGGTGACCATTTTTCAAGATACAAGTCCGTCTGGAGTCGAAGGTTTGCCGTTATGTGTTCTATGCAATTTACATCCTTAAGCCTTTGAGACCACTGGTCCAATGTGGGTGGATGGGGCTTAAGCCAATTTACTATGATCATTTTATGTGCAATCAATAAAAGAACCCTGAGCATAAACACACTATTTTTCCCTAAATCCGTTAACGATACAGTACCCAAAATTAATTGCTGTGGTTCAATTGGTCTATTTGGGTTAGGGTTATTCAAAATCTCACATATTTGTCGCTTCACATTCTCCCAGAATTGTTGCAATTTAGGACAATCCCAGAAGATGTGGAAACAGTCCCCTGTTATACCGCACAGTGGGGAACAGTTATTATCATAAATAGCTATAAAACTTCGGGTCTTTTCATGGCTTTTCATCTTCTCCTTCTGTCATTTCAACGGGACATTTTTGGCTCTGAAGGCGCCGAGAGCGAGTATTTGACACTACACATAAATTGTGTAGTACATGGAGTACATGGAGAATAATGCATATTTTGTGTTTGGTTTTGTATTTTTTATGTTAAAATTTATGTAATCACCTCTGAAAAAACTGTACTTTATAGGGTTGAAATGCTTTTTAAAAAGTGCGGCTTCAAAAATTAGAGAAAGAAAGTATAAAAAGAGAACACTACATATATATCGTTTAGTAGCAGTTTTTAGGGAGGGTAGATTTTTTTAAGGTTTCATGAGAGCTACAAATCTGCTGATTTCAAACTGAGCAGTGGAACAAAAATAGCCTTTACTTAAAAGTGAGAGGTCGTTTTTATTTGTCTTGCAAATATTAGCACTTTACTCCCCCTCGTGTCTGTGCAGTCCCCACAGAGAACCCAAAAAAATGTCCAGTCATAACTGTATATCAGTGTTTGCCAAAGACATTATGCAAGACACACAAAAGAGAGAGAGAGAGAGGGAAATTCTCAAGATGTCTGTGAGCTGTGAGGGGGAAAGTAGATGTTGGATTAATCTTGATCTAATCATGAGGATCAAAACTATTTCCTTCATCTCCAATCTCCAAAAACAGTCAGCCAAGCCAGAACTCGCTGGCTGATGAATGTTTCACTCGAGGAAGGTCACACAGGAGTAATGTGGTCCAGAGCTGAGTCCACAGCGCTGTTCCCAGCAGCTGGCTTATTTGGCGTCCGATCCCTGTGATATGACCAAAAAAGGCCCTCTGGTTTGCTCACTGCTACTGGGAATCGTGGCCTTTATCTCTCACCCAAATGAGGCCGGACGCTTGCAAAACCGCTGCCAAAAGGGTCAACACACCGACTCTGTGAACAGAAAATAAACTGCAAAATTCAAACATTACAGGCCCGTTTTGGCACATATGCAGGTGAACGTGTGACCAGAGCATTCATGCTCGTTAAACACAGCTTAAGTTAATTGTTAACTCTTCTCTGTGAGTGGGAAAAGCAGGAAAATGAAGAAGTTGTTTTTATCTGCGAGGGCAAACATTTACAGTCCTGGACCTTGACTTGACAGCTACACCACTGACTCACACTGTCACAGATTTCAATGTGTTTGAACCTTCAAATTAAAGTTCACCTGCAGCCTTAAAGCTCCTGTGTGCAGGAATGAGTGACATCTACTGGTAGGACTGTGAACTGAAACAGAAAGGATGGTGATTTTACTCCAAAACTAAACATATTTGGGAGTAAATAATAATTCATTTATGGCTAATTGTCATAAATTGGTGGCAGAAAGGATGTTATTTTACTCCAAAACTCACAAGATGGCCACCTCTGTAAAGCAAGGCCCTGCATATGAAAGACAAACTATTAATTTAAGCCAATTATACGCTTCTTTATTTATTTAAACATATTTAGGATAATAATTAATTTCTCCTGACATGAGAACAGTTTGTGTAAGAGAAGAGGACATGAGGACAAGATGGAGGCAGATGATCCGCGGTGGCGTCCCCTAAAGGTAGACGCCGGAAGAAGAAAAGGATTATAATTTCTTTCTGCTAATTAATCCCTCTAAATCAGGATTCATTTTTTGGAAACCGAATTCTCCTCAGAATTCCGAGACTAAAGTCCAAATTCTGACTTTTTTCTTCAATTCTAGCTTTTTTAAACGTAAAGTACATATATTAAAATAGTGTGCAATATCATCCTAAATGGTTTTAATTGCAACATCCTGACGCATTTTCAAGATATATCTGTATATATTTTTAATTTCTAATCACTAGGTCATTTTGAGCCCATAAAAAAAGTGTTGTAGCAGCAGATTGACTAAAAACGGAGGTTAGTTTGAAGTTTTATTTGCTTTTCGTCAGTTTTCTACATCAGGTCTGCTTAATTAATGTTTGATATGTTCCACCATCTTCTGACCATGTCCATCAAAGCATACAGTTAAAATTTAGATTCTATCTGTTTCACAGTCAGGGTCACGTGTGTGTTTCTTTGCGTTAGACAGAGTCCTCTGGTCTCTGCTCTTATAAGGAAGACATGAAGACAGACACTGAGGACGGGACGCTGTTAGCACATCGAGGTGCAACTCCCTGGAGTTCTGTCCTGACTTCATCAGATTAGGGGGGGGAGTAATTATGAGAGGGCGAACTCAGTTTGACAGAATAAATAAAAAGATGCCTTGAAAGTGAGCTCACTGGGGGAGTCTCCGCTCACACAGCCTCATAGGTCTCAGCGCTCAGATGCACAAATTTGGCCCCAAATACCAGCGACAGAGCAGAACACTCCTCATCCTGAGCTTACATAAGAACCCAGTGTCTGAGCCAAGAAGAGCGAAGGTTTGATGCTGCGAGCGAGTGACAAACTTCATTTCCTCCTAATCTGTGTTGGCCGCTCCCATTCCTGTTAAAAGTTGTATTTTATGGATTTATTTGCACTGTGGGAGGCTGGTTTTGATGTTAGAGTAAAGTGGAAAATATGAGTTAATGAGAAATGACAACACTTATGGTGAAAAAGTGTTTGAGAAGTAGGTTTTAAATCACATAGACACAATACATTCCCGAGCATGCATCAAATGCCTTACTCTAACCCTTAACCCTCAAAAAGACCTTTAAAGTTGTGAGGACCAAAATGTCTTCTTCTTCTTTCTGTTTTCTTTAACCTTTAATGACTAATATCTATAAACCTGGGCTAAGCTAAAGTCCACTCTCCAACAGTTTAAAGCAGAACTTTGCAAGTCTGGTCGCTTTTTGAGCCTCTTTCTTTACAGAGCTCCCCCTACAGTTTTGGAGTACATATTTTAAGGACACCACCACAAATCCATCGATGGTCTACCGCTTTATCCTCACTGTTGTAAAAACTCACCATTGATGCTTCCCCTCTCCTGACCATGTGCATTTGTTTTTAACGAACACAAGTCGTGAAGCCATGTCCATGTTGGTCCGATGTTTACTCGTGTGTGGCCCCTCACTCGGTCAGACAGTTGTTTTCCTCTCCCTCACTTCCTCGGACAACAGTTTTCTCTGCTTCTTTTTTCACCGACTTTGCCACGATTAACGTCCAAAAAAACGCTATCGCTGACTCGATCGTATCATCGGATACCTGGCTAGGGTGTGTGTGTAGAGCTGTAAAGCAATGTGTTTCCCACAAGACTTCACTTTTTTTTTCAGGCGGTTTCCCCAAAGGTCCAGTTGGAATAACTTTTTTAATTTTTAATTTTAGATACTTTACTAATCCCCTTAGGGAAATTATTCTCTGCATTTTGACCCATCCTAGAGTTAGGAGCAGTGGGCTGCCACACTGAGTAGCGCCTGGGGAGCAATGGGGGTTGGGTACCTGGCGCAGGGGTACCCCAGCCCTTTCGACCTGGTGGGAACTTGAGCCGGCGACCTTCCGTTTACAAGTCAAGTTCCCTTTCCACTTGGCCACAGGCTCCCCAAGTTAACGGTTTGGAGAGTGCGACTTTAGATATTGACGTTGCAACTCTTCACAATTGTTATAATTAATCACAAGATCCTGAAATGTTTTGAAAGATGCAGACTCCCCTTGTGGCACTACAAAAAACTTGTACTTGTACTTGAACTGTATGTTTTTCCCATTCATGATTATCCCAATAACTGGTGATCGCCCTCTGTCAGCTGAGATTGGTACAGCAACCCCCGCAACCCTCATGTTTAGGATAAGGCGGTAGAATATGGATGGATTAATTTAAAAATAAAAATACAACAGCACAATGTATGACAGTTACAGACTGAATGAAATACCATCATGAATGTGAAGGAAATCTCTCCAAACAATGATGTCACTTTGTTTGAGTTTGAGTGTTCTGAGTAAATATTCAAACACTTTTTGATGTCTTTTTTTCCAGTGCCTTCAGGAACTGGTTGTTAAAGTATTACGACTAAAATCCTAGATACACAAGAGTAAGACTATAAATGGAGGAGAAGCTAAATCCTCCCTGTGCATGTCTTCTGTCCTGTCATGCAGAATATGAAGCAAACTGACGTTTCCGTGAGCGGGAACTCTGGAAAACCTCATGGGAGCGGTTTTCCTTGTCAAGTCGGTGAAAAGAAGCAGAAGCAGAAGCGAGGGAGGGAGAGAGGAGTAAAAGATAGAGAGACAGGGACAGAGAGAGCGGGAAAAATGTTGTGATAAGGGAAGACGAAATAACTGTGTGCAGCTTCTAATTAAAAGCGACTGTGTGCCAACGTAAGCCTTCCACATGAACCGCTTCATACGGTGCAGAATGAAATGGCAAACAAGTGGAGTCTCTGCGGGGGAATCGCTGCAAAGATACAGAGCTAGCACTTTTGGCAACAGGCTGTGAGATCATGTGGAAGTTCTCACACACCTCTGAAGATCAGAGAGGTTAACACAGTTAAACAGACAGAGAGAGTCACAGATTACATGAGGTGCACTCTTTATTTTACGTTCACTCAGAGTACATGCTGATATTTGAGGGAGACCTGACCGCTACTAACAGCTCACAGTCCTGGGGTGTCTAACAATTCAGAAAATAAATCTCAGAAATTCAGAACTGATTTTCTTTTTGTAAAATTCAGACCTGAAAAAAAATCTTGTAAATTCAGACCCGCGTTTCCCCCCCCCATCTATTATGACCCAAAAAATGCATGAACCCCCCCAAAGAAATCTTGTAAATTCAAAATGAAAAAACTTGTAAATTCACACCTGAAATAAATCTTGTAAAATTCACACCTGAAAAATATATTCATTATTAAGACCCCCCCCCACACACACGCACATTTATTTTAAGTTAAAACAAAAGGCTTCCGTAGATTCGCATGTATAATGATGTTTACGTTCTGAGCCAATGAAAAGTGAGTTTAAGGTCATGTGTCAACAACAGGAAGTGATTGGAACGTAGGGAAGATGACGTAGCAAAAATTATCAGTGAAAAACATAACTTACATATTCCCCCGCATTTTTTTGAATGATCTAGTAAAGCCGCGGACTGTTGTATTTGTTATATTGAATAGAGGGACTGATTTTGAACGATTTATTCTGACGAGGAATCTGTGTTCGGGCAGATAGCTGCCTTCATTAGCCTAGCTCTCCAGTGAGCCAGGAGCTATCTTCTCTGGGCTGCTAACAGACCGCCGCCGACACGGAGAATATAACCCGGAATAAACTGCGGTGTGAAAAAACTACACAAGACCCAGGATGGAGAAACTGCGTGGACGTCTTTATCTTCAATATCATGAGAGTTAAGGAAGTTTGACAATCTGGTATGTGTGACGTCATTCGTCATTTCTGTGTATGATTTAGATATCTGTGACGTCATTGTTAATAGTCAAAACTCCAGTTGCAGATTATCTGAGTCAAAATGACGTCACTTTCGCAATTCCTTTCTATGGGGCGTTGTCATTACAGATATCTGTAATCTGAATTGTAGATAGTCTCTAATATTTTGAATTCAAGAAGAATTCAAAATATCTTGAATATTAGTTTCAGAAAGTCGATACTCCGAATTTGAATCATGACTAGTCATAATAACGTAGAAATCAGAAATTGGAAATAGCTGTATCTACAATTCAATTACAGATCTCTACAAAGACAAACCCCACACACATGAATGGCAAAAGCAATGTCATTTTGACTAATGTGAATACATTTTGCAGGATTTGAAGTGTACAGGTGTAACAGATCCATAAAATGAAGTATAATCTATAATCGGGGTATAATCTAGCGTAGGCCGTTATAACCTCGGGTTTATTCTGGACTAGGGGTATGCTATGACACTGTTCTCAGAGATCAGATGTTTTCCTTTTGGGTGCTTTATCAGAATCAGAATACTTTATTAATCCCTGGGAGGAAATTGTTTTTGTTCCAGATGCTCCGTGCAAAGAAATGTAAATACAGAAGCGGAAACAAGGCATAAAATATGGATATAAAAACAGTAAAATAGGAAATAAGATGAAATGAAATAAAATATTAAATAATAATACAATAATAAAGAATGTGGAAATATATACAATATACAAATAGTTAGCAACGAAGTGAGGATGAAGGTCCAGTTCAGAAGGTCCCACTTGTTCTTCTCTCTAATAGCTGAAGAAGATTATGACCTGGATGAGTGAGACTACTTGCACTCATTTCAATTATTAAATATATATCATTGATCCTAGTCTTGTGTGTTGATCAGAGTCGTGATTCAAGGTTTGGGTGTGGACCTCAGAGGATTTTCAGATTTCTTAAATTTGGGAATGCTTTAAAAATTTAAAATCAACTTTTCAACTTTTGTTTCAGTGCAAAGTCATGTAAATACCCTATAATGATATCCAAGATATTATCTTAGATGACATATCTCAGCCACCTCTAGGCGCTACACAACCACACTCAAACGGACCTGAACTGTCCCTTTAAAGTCTTCCTTTATTTTGTATTTTTCACGTGATTGTCTCGAGTTCTGCTTGTAATCCTGTCGACACTCACACTGTTTACCCTCACTTTTATAGGTTTCACGTTTACAAGCCCAAAAACTAACCAGAGGCTCATTGTGACATTTTGATGTGGTGATAAATCAGCTGTCTGATCATCAGTCATGATGAGTGTGTGTGTGTGTGTTTGTGTAAATGACTGACACGAGTGTCTTCTGCCAGGTTTCACATGGACAACGCTGCAGCAAACAAGATTCTGGTTCTGGATTACAAGTACAGTAAGTCTCACAGAAGGAAGATTAATAGTGTTTATTCCAGTTTGACTTCCATAACTCATGCAGCACAAAGATCTCGCTGTATCTTTTCAACCAAAACTCAAATACCAGGGGGAAAAAAGTCTTTAGGACACTTCGGCTGATTCATTTGTCGTAAAAGCACAGTAAAACAATGCAGACAATGAAGTTCTTTCACCGCTCTGCTCTGCCGCTGCAGTGGAGCTGCACTCTCTTCCAGGGGGTGATGTGGTTGAATGAATTTCTGAAGACTCTAAACTTTTAAGAGAGTTCAGCGAGGAGGAGGGGCCGGGAGAGTCTGGGCATCTTTTCTGTGCTGAGGAATCTTTAGAGAGCAGTCTGCCAGAAGCCACACAGTGATCACACTCAAATCAAATCACACTTCAGCTCAGAGAGGACGAAAATCACGCTGGCATCTGCGGCCCGGTCACTCCTGGGCATGCAGTGCCTCGTTAAGCCCTCGATTTGTTTTGAATGCACTGAGCAGAGAAGAAAGTACAGGCACAGTCTGGGCCAGGAACACGGTAACATGAGGAAAAACATCTTAAAATATGTTTAAATCAGTCGTGCAAGGCGTAACTTGAGATAAATTGACAAGAAATTGATAAGTTAAGATAAGTCCTGGGATATTTACACTGTCACAGCAGCAAAGAGAAGAAAGACATTTACAATAAGACTAAAAAGTTCAAATAGAACGTACATTATAGACAACATTATCGTCGTATTGTCTTACCCTAATGTAAGACAACATTAAAGAGAACAACAAACATGACAAAAGTGAAATAGAACAAACACGGATACAGGGAAAATGAGTCTGTCAAAGACAAGCAAACAAACATCCCAGTATTGGGAAACATTGGCTATAATCTGTCATATTTACATGTCTTTAAAACTGTGAAATTTGACCAGTCATCCTCTGTGAGGATAATTAATGAGTTTGTGATGAGCTATTAAAACACATTTTTGTCTGTTTTTGCGTCAAAGCTCCCCTCTGTCTCCGTGACCTTTTTCTCTCCTCACTCAAAATGTCACAAACTCATGCGTTTCCTGTCTGTGTTGTGTTGTCGAGCGTTGTCACGGCGACGCAAAAATGAATGGGAAGTACTGTACATGTGACTGTCCGGTTAGTTGCACAACACGCGAGCGAGCTAACCGGGTCGGATGATGGACGGCTTTTACAGTAACACTTTTCTGGCACAGAGAAATCAACTTCCTTCGTTTTCTCTCTGTTTCTTTCTTTCGTCTGATAACTGGGCCTGTAACAGAAGCGAGGCTCTGGTACATTAATAAAAATGATATTAAACTGACAGTAGGTCACACGCTGTGGTTAGTGCAGGAATGTCTGGGGGAGTCTCTCTGTTGTCAAAACAATGATTGAACTGTTTGGGAGTTACCAAGACTTTCAGGCTTTGGTTTTTAATAAAAAAAAAGAAAAGAAGAAGAAGGGGGAGAAAGAAAACCCTCCACAGCTGCTGTCCCTTTTTTCCCCCCCTCCTGGTGTCTCAGGTTCACCCTCATGTTCACACACACATTACACAGCCCCTATAAACACAGTGACGCTGTAGCTTTCCTATCTCACACACACACACACAGAGGCCGAGACACCTTGTCCTTCAGAAACCGTCGCACGGAGATAATCTGAGAGTTTTGGGCAAAACAGGTTGCATGCGGCGATGGAAAATAGAGAGAAGTGTGTGTGTGTGTAACACTGATCTAATAATGTAGCAGAGAGCGTGCAGACACAATCATCATAATAAAAATATCATGTGATAGAAAATGAAATGAACTTGACAAACATGTGACAGCGAGTCAGCAGCAGCAGCAGCTTGTTTTGATGTTTTACGTCACTATAAAAACACATTTATGATGCAAAACAAATCATAAATTCATATAGAGCCCGAGCAATTACTAAATTCATCGTCAACTATTTCGCATTTTCAAGCTTTTTTCATGACTAAAACAAGAATTCTTATCGTTTCAGCTTCTTAAATGTGAATATTTTCTTCTTTGTTCCATAAAACAAAGAAATCATTTATAACTGAATCATTTTGGTTTGTGGACAAAAACAAGACATACGAGAACATCATTTTTTAACGTTTTCTGACATTTTATGGATCATTACTCGAGAAAATAATCGACAGATTAATCGATTAAGAAAACAATCATTGGTTGCGGCTCTAAATCCATATTAAAAACAGAGAAATAAATATAAAATTAACTAAATCATTTCACGGACAACTAAATAAAACACCAAATAAGTTTATATTCATTACACACATAGTTTCTGTGGTGGGCCACGAGTTTGACACCTCTGCCTTTTCTATTCACTTCAGAGCAATGGACTTGTTTTACGGAGGCAGCCAAAAAGGTGGTGAACGACTAAACGTGATGTCTAAACCAAAAGAGGAAATGGTTATACAGAGGAAAAAAAAGGAAAACAAACAAATAGGCTGATCTGATGACATCAATCCAATGTTTTAATCATATTTTTTGAATGTTGAATGGACAAAGTGTGATTTTGCGATTTTTTTAAATAATAAAATCAAGTTAATTATTTGGTAAATGACCCTGGGAAAGTCAATTTAATGATATGTGCGGAACAGATGGGAGCGCTGTCATGAGAGTCCTGAGTGCCACGTCCAACACAAGCGAACAATGCCGAACTGTAGATTAAAGGCCACATAGACCGGAAGCTCCAATTAACGCTGCGTTTGTGTGTGTGTATCTGCGTCATTACCTCGTTTATGAAACCCTAAAGTTTCAGAACAACAGTTCAGCCACTGCTGAGAAAATAGGGTTTTATTGTTTTCCTGGGCTCTGGGAAGCGGATCGGCACTTCCTTAATTTGATATCATCATCAGAAATCCTCACCACTCCTCTCACCACCGTAGCGCTGTAGTCCGGGCACATCCAGTTGCGTACATTCAACCGCAGAAGAAGAAGAAGAACTACTCTCGTTGTAGCTGCTGAAATGCAGAGCATCCACTGTGCCAGAGGGGGAGCTGTGTATCTGAGAGCTGGCCTATCTATTACGTCACTTCCAGGTACCTGGCCAATCACAGGACAGTGGGAAAGCTCTCGTTGGCTGGCCAATCACAACACAGTCCACGTTCTGGGGGTGTGGTTTTGGTCTGAAACGGCGCGGCTGACGAGAGCGTCAGTGAGGAGATATTTTGATCGGCTCGTTTGCAGCGATTAGGAGGTTTTTAACCATGAAAACAAGTTAATATATGTAAGTAGACCTCCATAACTAACATATATGTGTGATACAAGCATTCGATGTCGCCTTTAAAGTTAAAAAGATTTCAAAATCCCTGAAAACATGGACGTTAATCGCCAACATTTAGCAAAGGAAAAGTCTGAGGTGTCAATACTTAACAGAGGAGTCTGGTGTATTTAGCGACAGCACTGCTGAAAGCCGACGATCACGGCCTAACATTCAGTGTTTTTTGCCTTTAGGTCGAACTCACAGCTGTTCCATCGCATGAACAATAAGAGCCTATATTCTGTGGTTGAATGTGCAGTAAATTGTCTGTTTCCACTCTTTTCGTCTTTGTTTCCCAGCTCACATCGAACATCAAAGAGAAACCTAGTTCATTTTGGGTTAATGTGATGTTTTGGGTTTTTTTTCCTGCACAATGAAGTACATTCAGTGGATTTAAGGTAGTGAAACAAAGGCTCACACATCCAGACGTGAACACTTCAGTCTCTTTGCTCTCATCCTGTTCATATGTAGCTATGAACACACTGCCCCCTAGTGATACAACAGCACAAACCATCACAATTTGTTTTTCAGTAGCTGACAGTGAAGTATTCTGTAAAGCCAGGAGATGTTTCTTTGCTTCCTTCATCAGTTACTGCAAATGGCACAAACCAAAGCAACAAAGGCAGCACACGAGGAACTAAAACACTAATAACTTCACTTTCCAGCCTGTAAAAACTGTCTAGCAGTGAAATAAAGTGAACGAGCTCTAAAGATGTTCCAGGCTTAGGCTGATGTGGATTTTATTTGAGGAGTTATTCTATGTTAAGGGATTAAAATCTGTCTATTCTTACCATGTGTCATCAGTCAAAGTGTCCACAGAGCTGCTGTTGTAGATTTGATGGAACCCAAGAAAGTACTGGTTGCCTGTGAAGCCTTTCCTGTGAAAATGTCATGTATTTACACCTTTTCACCACAGGGTGGTGATGTTGTCATTTAGAGGACGTGTGCAGTGAGGCGTACAGTTTACAGTAAACTTGTTGGAGAACCAGGGATGTTCCCGAGAACTGAGATTGTAAGATTAGTGTTTATATCTGCCTTTTATGTATTGTGTTTATTATTATTCATGTACGCACACATTCAGGATAGTGGTCAGTGCACACACAGCTTCTCACGCATAACCAGGGGGCCAAACCATGTTAAAAAAAGCTTTTTTAAATAGTATACATAGTATTTTTACTCATTAATCAACTTTGTATAAATGTGCATGAATTAATGCAAAATAAAAATATGCAAACGCTGTGCAAAAAAAAACAGGTTTTAGCCACCTGATAAAATCTGTGCCATTTTATGACTATGATAGTTTAAGAATATTTTTATTTATCTTTTTTTGACTTTTGTGCCATTTTCCAATGAGCTCACTCTGCTGCACCAAATTCCGTAGAGGAAAGCGTTTGGTTTGACGTCTGTGTCTCAAACATATCAAATGAAGCAGCAGGAGACCAGCAGCTCCAGTGTCTCTGTGAGCTATAATTGCTGATTTTCACTGTGGACTTTGGTGTGGGAGAGTCAAAGGTTGACAAACTTCAGTTTCCTGACATAAAAAATGAGTTTATCCAGACACAGTTTTCTTTTGGAAGTTATTTTTACTTGTCCTCCTGCAGGAATGAAGACACGCGTCCATCAGTGGGAAGGGGCTGTTTCCCAGCCTGACATGACTTTTATTTTAATTTCCACCTCATCTTTTCCACGACGACAAAGCGAGACAAGTAGACATTTTGTTTCCTGCTTTTGTTTTCATGGAAATGTGACGTAAAATCTCGAAAATCGACATGCTGTAAATCCTTCTGAGCTTGGCAACAATAAACGAGACACACACAAGTACAAGTGCAGCACATCTCTTGCATGCCTCACTGTTTTCCCACCAATTATAATGAACTGTTTATAATCCCGTCTAATAAGTCTGTGTTAACTGGGCACGGTGCCACAAAAGGGGAACACACGCAGGTTTCACAGCTGTCTAACCTCATCCAAGCTTCAACCATGCTAATACTTTGACTTTAAGTGACAGTTTATTATTATTCTTGTTCTTATTTTTAATTTGATTGTATGAGATCGAGTCACATAGTCTCTGCTGGCTGTGCTGAGCTGGCCTCCTGTGCCAGGACCCAGTTTAACACAAGGTCACTCCAAAAGAGAAAAACATAGCTGCCTGAAACAGAAAACAGATTTAGCCTCTTAACATATGTTTAACCTCAAGAAGCCGCTTAAGTCTATGATATATTAACCTTCTGCTTTATGTTACCGTTATACAGCCTGCTTTGACTGAAAATTCAAGTTTGTGTCGCTTTGTTAACCGCTCACTCTCCCACACCAAAGTCCATAGAGAAAAAGACCACACAAGGCAGCACTTGACCAGCAGCTCCTGTGTTTTTGAGCTGCTAAAAATGCAGATTTTCTCTATGGGCTTTGGTGTGTTTACAAGCTTTGGTTTCCATTTGGAAAAGAGTGTCTGAAGACATGATAGAATAAAACTGTACATTTTATCAGGTTATCTAGCATCTCAGGCTGGTTTTTGACCTTATATAACCACTATGAAGTGTTTAAGGTGTGGGACAATGGGACAGTTTGATGTGTTGGATTATCCTGACCAAATATAGTTGTGATTTTTGGGGGATTTCAGATCAGATATATATATTTGGTGAACATTTTAAGTGAAAAATTTGAATTTCAGAGGAGATAATTTGAAACCATGAGGTCCCAACAATAGAAATTCACCTTGATCCACTTAGTGTGACTGCTTCAGTCATTTAGTCATGATTCATCCAATCTGCAATCTTCAATATCAGACTAGCTCTGTCTCTCCTCACGTTGTTGTTTTGCAACTTTGTTCTCAAGAAAATGGAAAATACAGAAAATCAAGAACCTCTTCTTGTGAAATGTTAAATATGCACTTGAAGTTATTTTTGCCCACGAGATGGCAAAGAAACCACGAAGCGCACACCCAGTTTAAAAAAAAAGAAAGAAGCAAAGCAATAAATCAAATATCTGTGTGTGGGACATTTCTGTCCTCCTGTGGGCGCTGTGGGCCTCAAACTCAATGAGATGTGAGCGTAAACCAGCACACACACACACACCCTTGGCATGGAAGTCCTGTGGCCTGGCAAACACACACTCTCTCTCTTTCTCTCTGTCTCTCTCGCTCACACACACACACACAGTGAAATTGTGGTGCAGTACAAGACTGTCCCACAAAGACAGATGCTTGGACACACCAGCCGAACTAAAGAGAGAGAGGGTGGTTTAGTAGAGACAGATGTAAATGTGTGTGAGACAACTTTGGGAAAATATGCGAAATATGTTAACAGCCACGAAAACAGCAAAAGTGAAAGTTACCACTGGATGTTGTTCTTTTCTATTGCAGAGACTCGGACTTGAACTTTATTTTAAAATGTACGGTGTCTTCCGGTTGCAAAATCTACACCCATTTTGAAGCCTTAAGACTTATATCATGCCTTTTTTTGTGTCCAATAGTTCACAGGTGGCACCTGCAACCAGGACGATACCACCTGTTTGGGCCTGTCACTTTGTCGAATTTGTAGTAACCCATAATATGTATGAATATGTTTGCCACTTCCTAATGTGCTACAAATATCAGTTTTATTACTTCGAGTAAAAGCTGCACCAGCTGTCGATCATACTCGTGTTAGTCATGTTTTATCGTCTATTTTCCTCCAAATGGGGACATCATTTAAAAAATTGGTATCGCGTTCTATTGAAGAAGAGCTGAAACTATTTTACTGACGTTATACATCTTATTTTGCCCTGGACTTCATTCTAACAGAGTTGTTTTTGCAACCAGAGTCGCCCCTGCTGCAATTTGCAGATATGAGTCCAATTAGAGAAACATTTATTCATATTTGTTGTCGTTATAGCATTGCTAAAACACCAAATCTAATGATGTATATGAAGTGTATATAAAAATGGTTGTCGTCTTCAGGTTGCAAAACAAACCCTATTTGTATAGCCTCGAGATTCACATTTGCTGGCTCCTATTGAATAATACTAGCTGCCAATCACACTCATGGCCCCTCTTACGTGCTTTATCGCCTATTATCATCTAAATGAAAACTGAAATGTACCGGTTGAGACCATTACCTCAAACTTTTTTTGACCGACATTAACAGCTAATTTTACACTAGAAGTCATTCAAACTGAGTTCTTCTTGCGATCAGTGGAGTCCTGCTCCACTTTGAAAACTTAAAGACCACATTTAGTTGTATATACAGTTTATACAAAGAGCTCCACCTGGCTAGTTTAAGTCCAATTATACAAAACGTATTCGTAAATACAATTATTCCTTCATGTGAACATTAGTTGATGACAGAGTTCCACAAGGCTCAATTCTTGGACCAATACTCTTCTCCATTTACATACTTCCTTGTAAGTTTTCCTGTATGTATTCTGGTTCTGCCAGAGATTTCCTCCTGTATGTATTTCATAAACGTCATCACTTTACATATAAATGTTTGTCATATTCAGGTCTAGTTGTATAGCCTCAAGATTTGCACTTTGACTGGCACAATTTCAGTTTGTGACACCAAACATTCACAGGCTCCCATTGGGCGATAGCAGCAGTCTGTCACACTAGTGTTCACTCATTTGTGGTTTATTGTCTATTTCACTCTAAATGGGACATTATTTATAACATTTACATCATGTTCTGTTGTAGAGCAGCTGAAACTAGCGATTCTGACATTATAAATCAAGTGAGAAGTAAGATAGACTTTAATTCAAAGAAAATTATTTGTCTTGGCCTTCTGTAAAGATCTGTAAAGTGGCTTCACATCATGTATGTGTGATTTACCGCTCGGTTCAAATAGAGCAGTTTTGATGTGATGTCACGGTTGGTTTTCTGTTAAAAGACTCTCTGATACGAGACAAGCCAAGGCCTTCACACTGGATTTGTGTAACATCATCACTGACGTCATCACAACCGTCTCTATTTCAGTCCCCCTTTGTTTCTTCGGATGACACGCGTCTTCTCTTCCTTCTTTCATTGTCCTTATTTGGACTTGGTTTATCTCATTTCTATCAGCCTCTTTCTCTTGCTGCTTTGCTCCCCAACGATATCTCTCGCCATCTAGAAATCTGTCATTGCATTATCTCCACTCATCCAGACCAGAACAGATTCCTGCCAAGTCTGTGAAACGTGTGCAACAGCAAAGAGCCGACACATTTGCCAAAAATGCTCTGGATTAGAGATCGTATGTCTTTACCACTGGTTTACCCCACGTGCTTTGATTTATTTGGACATCTATCTATCACCAAACTGTCCAACGGTTTTGTTTGACAGGCTTTAAACTTGGCAGGTGACTCACTGACTTTGACATTGATTGTTTTTGTCTTGCGTTCACTGTCGTCTGATTTGTAGTTTTTTCTCCCCGCGTGTTTCATGTCCTGTTTCAGTTAGTTTTACTTCCTGTGTTTTTCCTGTTTTGCCCTCCATTGTTAATTGTGTGCCCCACCCTGAGATGATTCCACCCCCACAAACACACGTACATAATCAACACAAGGAGGGAGATCATGTTAGTAGTGATGCTGTGCCTGGACGTCCCAAAAGAGAAGGGTGATAGTAAGCTATCAGTAGTACAATAGTTTACTCATGGAGAGGAGTAAGAGGCAGACGTACAGCAGTAGATTTGAGTCCAGGCCCCTTGACTGGTGGACCTTCTTCTTCCACATCTACTGTTCCCGTCTCATCATGTTTTAGTCGTCAAACGTGAGATGTTCATCTCATCACCGTCTCTTTATCGTCGTGAAAAAAAGAGGCGTCAACAAAATAATTTTGTCATCGCCATCGTTGACGAAATCAACACCGATTAGAACTCCATTAGACTGCAAACGATAAGGAATTGCACCGACATTCAAACGTCATATAACTGAGGAGGAGGAAGAGCTGAGGAGGTATTTCTTGGCCAATAGCTCAGTGGTTTTCTGCTGTGTAAAGATAGCAATACGCCAACAATGTGCCCCGACCACACATTTACAGCCACCCAGTGCATTTAATGCCTATAACCTGGGCGTGGAAAACAAGAGCTGCGTCATTTGGAAACGAGAAATGACGCGTGTGCCGCGCTGTATGCCAGGTGTAATGCTACGGTTCAGCCTTATAACATTTTAAGTGTAAGTAGATAAAACATTAACATTTTGTACACAATCAACAATAAAGGAATCTTATCTTACTCTACACCAGAGGTCTCAAACTGGCAGCCCGTGGGCCCTCCAAACGACTGTGGCCCCTGTCAATCGAAATTGTTATTTCTGTGGGTTTTAGATCCATTTTTATTGTGAACTATACTGTATATGGATCCATGACAAAACAGACACTTTTATTTTGAAAGTTTGAGACCCCTGCTCTACACCATGATGAAATGTCAAAGGTTATCTCCTCGCGGGAACTCGTGTATCAAAATTATCTTCCAATTTCCCACTGGCAATTGCAACATTAGCGTGGGTTCATGTGTATTTTGCATGTCGGGAATTTACCATAATTCCTATTGCATGTCAAGGCAGCCCGCGTTAGAGCCCCATAACAGAGTTTGAACCGATTCTGTACTACGGTCTCTGCGTGGAAATGACAAGTCAGAACATCAACAACAACAAAAATCAACAAAGGTTTCTGTGACTTTGAAAGACTGGTGTGCTTATTTGGTTCTGTGTTGCAAACACTGACTCATACTGGAATTTAATTAAGATGAAACATCTTTAAAAATAGCAGCACTGGCCGTGAACATGTCCTTTTCCCTCATACAGTATTTAGTTCGCAGATTTTAAACCCAGGACTCGAGAGTTGATTAGAAGGAGTTAATTTTACAGCACGTAAAAAAGCAGGGGGTTGGGGGGGTCGTTGTAAAAACGATGTTTGTAGCCTGAGCTCATGTCTGAGAGTCTGTCTGAAGTATATACATGAGGGGGGTGGAATACAGGGAGACGCAACAGGAGGGGGTGGGGGTCAGAAATTAAGTACGCCGAGAGTTGGAGGGTGGGATAGAAGGGTGGGTGGTAGAGAAACGAGGAAAGGAAGAACACCTGGGAGGATTGTCTGGGGCAAAACGCCTGCAACAACAACGCTGCTCCATCAGAAACAAGGTCTCAGGAAGAAGCGAGAGACGCGGAGGGAAAGAAAGAAAGAAAGCAAGCAAAAACAAGTGAGAGGAAAGGGGAGAGTGGAGATGGTAAATAGAAAGCAGAGAGAGGGTGGGGGTGCATTTGGAGGCACATCAAGAATTTGCCTTTTAAGGGGTACACGGTCTCACTCTTCCAGGGCCTGAGAGCTTCTGCGTCGCAGCCAAAAGACATTAAGGAGAAGAAATAAACAACAGCATAAAGAAGAAGAAGAATGTAAGAGAATGAAACATGAGCATGGCTCCTCACGTCTGCAGCCACGTTTAGAGAAATTAAATCTATGATGACGACGACGACGACATGTGTGTTCCTCCTGTCGCACGATGATGTTTTAAAGACAAACCTGATTTAACATAATCTGTATGTTTATATCATAAAGAGAAGTAGATTCTGAAACTTTATACAAAATCAACACGTGAACTTAACTCATTCTTTACTCAACAGAGAGCCACGTGTGAATATTTTTATATAAACAAAGAAACCCTCAGAATTCTGACATATACATAAAAAACTATTGGAATTGTGTAGAAGTCAGATTTCTGAAATTAAAGTCGGAATTAAGTCAGAATCCTGACATTTTGTAAAAAAATCTGAATTTTGATTTTAATCTCTGAAATCTGACTTTTTCTTTTGCTCTATTTTCTGAGATGAACCACAAAAACTCTAGAATCAGAATTGACTTTAAAGTCAGATTCAGGAGTTTTTGTGATCAAAGTCAGAATTCCAACTTTAATTTCTCTGATTAAACTCAGATTTTTGACTTCAATCTCAGACTTCTGACTATTATTTTTAAATTTTGATTCCCAAAAAAACTCTGTTACAAATGTCCATTTGTGGAATCCAATTTTTCTTCCTCATGGAGTCTAGACTCGTTCTGTTCAGTCCAATTCCCAATTTTTTTGAAACACATCCGACCAATCACGTACCGCATCACAACATACATTATTATCTCAGGCTCTGTACATAGACGACATCATCGAGAGCAGAGAAACCCAACAGTTCACACAATGAGCAAACACTAGGGGGCAGTGGAGAGAAAAAAAAAGGAACAGTCTGACAGAGCTAGACCCCAAGATGTGCGGTGATCTGCCTAGACAGGTTGTGGTGAAAGGAAAAAATGGAGGAGAGTGAATTTTGACAATATTGTGACTTTATAACAAGCTTTTTCTTTTTTCAAACAGTCTCTGTAGATTAAAGTTCAGGTGTTGGTATAAAACGATGAGTGTCTTCTCCATCGTGAGTCTGGTGGGGCAGCGTAGAGCAGCGTGACATCAGTTGGAGAATCTCAACACTTACTGGTTGGTTTTCAGCGAGTGAATAATGGGTTTATATTTTCCATCACTTTTCACTGATTACTTTTCATTCATTTAATCTAGTTGCTTTTTCTTCTGCGCTTGGAAATCGAACAATTATTGTCATAATAGATTCATCAGTCGGTTATTTGCTCGATGGAATGATGACGTTCTTGCTTTGTCCACAAATGTATTCAGTTTTAATGATTTCCTTCTTACACGGAAGCAAAGAAACCAGAGAATATTCACGTTTAAGAGGCTGTGGAAAATCTGAGAACTTGTTTTAATTATTGGGAGAAAAAAAAAGTTGTTGTTTATTGAAATAGTTGACTTATTAAATTTAGTAAACAATGACAAACATGTCCTGCTGTCCATTGTTATATTATGTTACATATGTGGATTCTGTGGCAATCACATCTGCGACGAAACAAGAGGAGCCTCAGTGTGACGAAGAATCACCGCATCCTAACATCTGTCGTCACTGCTGAGGTTTTTTTTCTTCTTTTTCTTTTCTAGACAACACCAACAACATGTTGCTGAGAGAGAGAGAGAAAGAGAGTGAGAGAGCGCCTGTATCTGCAGGAGCAGGAAACAGAGGAGAGCTGAGGAGCAGAGCTGGGTGGGGGTGAGAACAGAGAGGTGATTGTATATGTAAGAATGAGGCAACACTGGTAGAGAGGTAGAGGCAGGAGGAAAGAGGGAAGGCAGAGAGAGAGGGGGAGACGCGTTCCCCGGGATGGGAGGACTGGGAGAGGAGAAGAGAAGTAAAACAGAAGAGGACAGAAAGAAGGATGGAGCAGTGACACCGGGGTCATGAGTCCAGACACAGAGGATGGAGTGAGTGTAGAGAAGTAGAAGAGAAGAGGAAAAGTTAGGTTTGGGAAAAAGTACGAGCAGTGAAAGGGGTGGAGGCAAGAAAGAATATGGGGAGTTCAGCAGAGAGGTGTTTTTAGAGAGGAGGAGGTGGTGGTGAGAGGTGGGTGGAGGGGGAACAAGCGTGTATCCTTCCCTCTGTCCCTGCAGCGGCGTTGAAGCTGAGCCAGGAAAAGGGGAAGGGCCTCCTTCTCCTCCTCTGTCCAGCTGACAAAAACAGCTGCCCGGGCCAGGAGCCACAGGCTGGAGCCCGATCAGAGGAGGACGAGTGCACACAGAGGGACAGACAGACAGAAGAAGAGGAGGAGGAGGAGGGAAGACAGAAGGAGAGTAAACAGAAGGAGGACGAGGAGGAGGACATCCCCTCCTCGGCTGGGAGCCTGTCCACCTATATGGGTTGCGTCCTGAGCTCGGACTGGTGCGGGGAGGAAGAGGTGCAACCGGTACCGGTGGTCAGGAGCTCGTCTATGAAGAGAAGGAGCCTGGAGAGGAGTGACAGTGGCAGGATGAGGCTCATGAAGGTCAGTGTGTGTGTGTTTCTGTCTGTTACCTCTTTAGGATATGTCAGGACCTGTAGTTGTCCTCATGGAGACTAAAACCTGGTCCTAATGAGACAGAACCTAACTTTTGAGGAACTGGTCAAACATTGGTGTTTCTATATGTGGACTGGCGATCTGTTCAGGGTGTGACCTCAGCAACCCCTGTGACCCCTCATGTGGATAGGATTGTTGCCACACAGCAAGAACATCACCAGCTCAGATCCCAGGTTTTTGCATGTTCTCCTCGTGTGACTGTTCTCTTTGGTTTCCTTCAACGGTCCAAAAACATGCAGAGGATAAATGGACTTTCTAAATTGACCACAGGTGTGAGAGTGTATGGTTTTTTGGTGACCGGTCCAGGATGTGACCCTGCCTTTCCATCATGGTACGGTTTAGTTTGGAACAGTTAGACCCTGGGTCTCGCTTGTGTTTCAGACGGGGTGTGGGCAAACAACGACGGCAAGTTTTCAATCAAATCGATGATGATGATGATGACGGTGGTGATGTAATCTCCACACTGAGGTCACATCTGTGCAGATACCATGGTTGGGTTATTTTTGTTGTTGTTGTGATGTAAACAGACACACAGACACTCGGCGGGTGTGTGTAGACATTTTAAAGCTGCAGTGGGCGGGGTCTGCACTCTGAGCTGTGCTGTGATTGGTCAAAGCCTTCAGTGACATTACAGATGTAGTGATGTGAGAGACTGAACAGAGGGGGTGAAGAAACGTTGTTTACTTCCTCTATAAACACTTGATTTACTCTGACGCTAAAAGGTTGTTATGGAATTATTGACCAAAGTAAAGTCAACGTATACGAAATAAAGGGATTGTTTATGGATTAAGACTTAGGTTATTGTCTGTCATAAACACTCACCTTGTCAGGACCAGTAGTCTTTATGGAGACCAGAACCTGGTCCTAATGAGGCAGAAAGTTAAGTTTAGGACTAAGATTTTGTCATTTATGGTTAGTGATAAGACTTTGTTTTGTCTGTCCTAAATTATGTCATAAAAGGAATAATTGCCCAAATCTGTGTGTGCACAGTACAAACATATTTGTGAGGACCAAAACCACTTACTAACCACATTAAAGGTAAAATTGTGGACACTTTGGCTGCTCCTCACAACTTTAAAGGGCTTTTTGAGGGTTAGGCATGTAGTTATGATGGTTATCGTTATGGTATAGTCCTCATGGGGACCAAAACCTGGTCCTAGTGAAGCAGAATCTAATTTCTGAGGAACTGGTTAAGTGCAGGGCTAAGATCTGAGCTAAAGTTAACGTCAGAGATAAGGTAAGACTTTATTTGTTAAGGTTGTCCTGAGTCCTGAGAAAAATAAGTGGACAAACTTGTGTGTTTATGTGTGTTTGTGCTTGGTTGCTCTAAAGCCCCCGTGGTTTCACATCACACGCTGAGCAGTGTGGGAATGTTGATCCCTGTGGACGACGTCATTGCGCAGGGACTGACCCACAGCATGAGTGTGTGTGGGAACCAGCTGGATCCCACTGTCCGTCATCTATTTATGGTCAAAACTTCTCTTTCACTTCTTTTCCCTTCGCTTGTTTTTTAATTTTAATGATGTGGTTGTTTTCCGTCAACAACTGCAGACACAAATACTTCACTGCCACTTTATTAGGTACACATGACACCTAATAAAGAGACTCAGGAGTGGCATCTGGTGTGTTCTTCTGCAGCTGTAGTCCATCTGCGTGTTTTGTGGACCAAGAAGATCTTCATATCTAAAATGTAACGTGTACAGAGCTCTGGATGTCACATGACACTGCCATGTTGGCAGGAAAAGCTTCACCAGTGATGGTTTCAAGCGGTGAGAGTTCACTGCTCATTTTAAATCCACAGAGATCAAGCAATATATGACAGAACCTGACTGACTGACATATCTGACCTTTATACTGCCCCCTGGTGCTTTTCACAAGTATGTATATGATTCCAGACCTACTGTTACGACATCTTAAACCTTTCGATGCACATCTACTCCAGAGAATGCTTACGAATCTGAAAAAAACCACACGTAACATAAACACGTTTTTTAAGGATGCTGAAGTTAGCATCCAGATCTACACTTTAAGTGTGGACTTAAGGGAGAACAACAAAATGGAGGTTTTATAAATGTCATAACGTGTCATTTTGACACCCCGTAACAAGCACTTTCATTCTTAGTTTCCCTTAAGTTTCACCTTAACTGCTTCAATGCTAACTTGAGCGTTGTGATTTGATGACGGTGATAATGCTGTTGTCTGTTGATTCCCGTCACTCCGTCTTCTCTGCTCACTTTGAGTGAACAATGCTGAACTTTAGATCAGTTAAAAAGTCTTCAAAAAATCCTGAAAACATGAAAGTTAATCTCCAACATTTAGCAAAGGTCAATATTTAACAGAGGAGTCTGGTGCATATTTACGTCCCTGACAAAAGTCTTGTCACTTATCCATTTTGTAGAAAAACCAGCTCATAACCTAACTTTGAATTAATCCATTGGTTTTAGAAATGGCTCATATGAAAGCTAAAACCATCCCAAATCATGATCAATATACTAAAATAAATTTGCTTCACTGAAGAAAGATTGATCATTTAATGAACACAGAAAGGTCAGATTTTGGCAAGACAAAAGTTTTGTCGCCTACAGAGAGTAATGTGAAAATTGAACAAATAATTTACTTCAAATACAAAAATATGCTGCATAACATCAGTGAATTAAGTAGTGGTGCTGTGAGATCAATATTTAATATCTTGTATGACTTCCATGAGCTTGAAGGACTGCATCCACCAATAATCGATAATGATTCATACAAGTCATCAGGAATAGCAAAGAAAGCAGTCTTACATGCCTCCCAGAGTTCATCAAGATTCTTTGGTTTTCATCTTCCATGCTTCCTCTTTCATTCTACCCCAGACATGCTCAATGATGTTCATGTCCTCCTGAGCAGTTGTCTTGCGGGGTCTGCCAGACCATCTCCAGTCTCTTCAAATCTTTTTCTTATTCTTTGTATTTGACGCTGAGACACATTGAAGGTGTCAGCCACCTCAGCAGTGGATCTGGTCTTCAGCCTCTTGATAATCAACGCTTTGGTCTCAGGGTGAATCCTAGGCATGTTGTCAGAGGTCAAGTTGCAGTTGATGTGAAGGTCTGGTGTGATGGGGTTCTTTTTATACACACCCACTAATTGATTGATCATTTACTGATAACAGGTGAGGCTGTAATCTAGGATTGGGTGCATCATATGACAAGGCGACAAGACCTTTTGTCTTTGCAAAAACTGACTCAGTGGGCTTTTCCAAGCTGTGAACGTTAGAATGCTTTTCAGCAGTTTCATTTGACACCAAAACATTACTTCAAAAGCTGTTGGGATTGAAATTAGCCATTTCTTGTAAAAAATAAATTGAATAGATATTATATTTGAGGGGCACTTAGGGTCAACTTGTACCCAGGCGACAAGACCCTTGTCAGGGAACCACTGTAGTGGTTCAGTGGTATTTCAGTTCGGTGACTGTTGAATCAACTGATTCTAATGATTCAGTTCCACCCAAAACAACTGCTTTACAAGTCGCTAAGTTTGTTCCACGTTGAGGAGGAACTATGAAGTCATGGAAAACAGCCATGATACCAACCTGTGTAGAGCCAAGTCAAGTATTGCTTGAACTGTATAATGGAAAAGTGCCATTATCGCCTGGTTTATATGCTGACTGTTACGGATGTGAACAGTGCCACTTCCCCTCAGCTCTTCACTGTTTTGGTTGAAAAGACATTGTTCTGAATTTCTTTGTTAGAGCTTGTGTCAGTGTTGGCGTTGCTGTTGTCCTCAGCTCATCACAGGAACCTTCTCTGCTTTTATCTTCTACATCATCCACATGTCCTCAGTGTCTTCAGCAGCTGTTGACAGAGATCAGAGTGGCAACAATAAACAACATTCAGACAGAGGAATCCTCACATCAACAGCCAGTCACTGTCATATGGTTGTGGAAAGACTGTTGGAACTCATGTGGGACAAACCTCCAAGAAATGTTGGGGGCCCCAGGCGAGAAAACTTGGCGGGCCCCTCAACTTTTAGCTTTCATTTTTTGACTCTGAACTTCTTGTTCTTGTAAAACGTCAACATGACACCGGCCAGGTTGCTGCTTGATCCATGCATAAACGATATGAGCGGAAAGTGTGGAATATCTTTAATTTAGCAAGAGTTTTCCAAGAAATGTAGACACCTATATCATGGTTTACTAGCTAGAACAGGTCGAACCACATAGAAATAGCTATGTCTTTATTCATACCCACCTGTATGTGGACTGGACCTTGGTCTAGCACCACCAACAGGTGACAGTTTGCATTTATCCTGTCAAATATCTGGTTGTTTCTGGAGAATAACAATGTTTTCTCTGTAACTGTTGTAACTGCTGTTGTTCCCAGTGTTTGTGGTGTGAGCTCATGATGCTGTTTATTTAGAAATCTTTATTTGTCTTTTATCACATCCTGCTCTATAGCAACTGTTGTTGACCCTGGGTTTACATATATATGTATATATATATATACATATATATATATATGTATAATATATAGCAGTGGTGTTGTCGCAGTGGTTTTCTGTGTTTATTTGTTCCTGTTTGAGCCTCCATGATGAAGTTTCCCATGACCGACAGATTTTAGATTGCCCTTGAGCGATGCTGAGGCCTGGAACCGCAGGCAACCACAACACAGACACACGCAGACACACACACCCAACACAGGAAGTTAAGCCTGAGCAGTCAGGGTTAAATTTAGACCCCGACGTCCAGAATAGAAGAGAATAGAAACTTTAAAAATGACTTAGAATGAAAAAGTTGTCTATTTAATCTGAATTAATTTAATTTACTTAGGTTTTACTATCAAAGTACTTTTTTAAGTTTGTCAACACTTCAATGTTAAATGTATATACTAAAAGTGGTCATGCCTAAATTAATTAAGTTAATTCAAACTAAAGTAAGTAAGGTGTCTTCATATATCTTGGTATATTTAGTCTATATTTACGAAGTAATATTCTATGTTTGTCAGCCATTTTCCTCTTTCAGTGAAATCGAATAGAAGAGAAAAAGACAATTGTTAACAAACTTTAAAGAATTACACTGTAAAAAGTGAGTTAAACTAACTCAAAAAATTACTTCAATTGGTCAAATTTAATTTAATCCATTTAGTCAATTGTATTGGATTTACTAAATTTAATACATTTAAGTTAAAGTTTTCCCAACCCAGTTATTTTGCTTTTAGCCCAATGTGAAACCACCGTTGTTATAAATCTCCTCTTAAGACTTAATCTAGTCTAAATTAGTACACTTACTACACTTTTCTTTACAGTGCAATTACTTTTCCCACTCAATTTACTATTCTACTATTCAAATTGGTTGTTAATAAGTTCAATATACAGTAGTAAGTTATATGAATGAACTAATTAATGTAGGTGTTTCCAGTTGAAGTATTTTTTCAGGTTTTTCAACTTAATAGAATAAAACAGAGGTTTTTCACACTGGCAGGAAAAAGGTGAATTCCTGTGTAAATCCCGGGCTCAGGCGGTGTCTGTCCATCAAGGCCCGGATTCCTGCGGTTTTAAAAACAATGATCTGTCCCAAACCCAGAGCAGAGTTTGAGGAACGATTGTTTTTCGTGACACGCAGGGACGGAGGGAAAAAAAGGGGGAAAGACATAAACCATTTCCTCTGCTCGCAGTAAGTCTCCAAAAACCCTGCGACAAATCCCCGGCCTGCACCCACCGCCCTCTCCTCGTAGTAAACTCTACTTTCCTTTTTTTAAACGTGCAAATATGTTGAGTTTGACTTTTGTCCAAGTTCTGAAAATAAGTTCGAGAGAGAGCGAGACTTGACGCTGACGGTGAAGGTTTTGATTGGACTCAGAATCAGAACAATAAGTGTGAACACGTGCTGCCTGTTTGTGTCCTCGATGTTTTTCTGTCTCTCTGTTGCTTCCACAGCTGCACCTTATCAGCCTTTGGCTTCACGCTGTCTTACACAATACTCTGTCAAACTGCACAGCCCCCTGTTCTTTTTTTTTAGCCTCCTCCTCCTCCTCATTTCCTCTTGGCCTGGGCTCCTGCTCTGTCCACCTCTTTCGTCATTTACCTCCAAAACTTCCAAGACTCTTTCATCAAGACTCTGGACAACATTTATTGGTGGACTTAACTAACTTTTCACAGACACAAAACCTGCTTTGCGTTGACCTCTCTACAGTTTAACGTCATGTCATATTCTGGGTTGTGAAGACGAGCGTCAAGTAGAGGAAGTTTGGAGAAACGTGTTGTGTTTACTTCCACCTGAGTAACACGGAGTAACGTTCCTCCCAACTTTGGTTCCTCTTAAACTGGTGTGAATGCGGCCTGGTTCACCAGAACCAGAACTGTGTCTGTCTGAAAGCTCTATGAGAGGCAGCTGAACCAATCCGGACCCAGACCTATTACTATAAATCTGTGATAACTGTTGTTTTGAGTATTTGAATAATTTGGTTTTCTTAATGTCATGTAAACACGTTAGTGCGACTAAAATCCAGCTACTCTTAGTCGGACTAACATACCTCGATGATGCGATTCGTAGTCCTATTACTCCTGCATGTATACGCTTAGTCGGACTGGAGTCGGACTTGTTGCTCTGTACATGCACCAAAATGTCCTCCCTTGTCTTTGACCCCAAAGTAGACGGCGTATAAACTACGTCCGCATGTTTACTCGGGACTCTGCAAGTTGTCTGATTGTCTGACTTAGTCAGACTATGGCCTTAGCTCGATTAAACTGTGCATGAGTGGAGTGGATCACAGATAATGCTGTTTTTTTGGGGTATTTTAAATTATGTTTGACCAGTTAACTTGTTTTTCTTTCTCCCATCTGGGAAAATATAACTGTTTAATGGTAACACTAACCCTATTGCTTAATTTAAAAAAAAATTTGCTCAAAAACCATCAAATGAATTTAACATAAATTGATCTACATTTTGTGTATATTTTCAATTAAAAAGGTACCTTGGGGCTCTGTGGCCCCAAGGTCATTTGAGTTTGAGAGCCCTGCTCTAAACAAAAATTATAAACTCAGTGCAGAGGAAACTTCCTTCTCTCTGTTTTAGTCTCATCATCCTCTAACACCTCATTTCTTTCTCTAACTTCCCTCACCTCCATCTTTCCCTCCAAACTCTCCATCCCCCCTCTTTGACTCAGCAACAGCTCCCTCATTCCAATCCCAACACCAGCTTCCTGTCTCTGCTGCTCCCTCAGGAGTTTATTTGACCTTCCTGCACCTCCTATTACCTTTATTTCCCCCCCTCCCTCCTTTACTAATCCACCTCTCCTCCTCTTCTCTTCTGCTCCCTCCTTTTTTCCATCCACCTTGTCGTAATAGAAAACATTAACCCCCCCCAACACACACACACACTCCACCACCTCCCTCAGTCCATTAGTTTTCTTTTTTCTGCACCATGAGCTGGAAATTCCTCAGTTATGAGTAAAGTGAACAAACCACAGCACTGCACACATTGTTTGGCAGAGGGATCTTTGTGTGTGTGTGTGTGTGCGTGTGTGCGTGTGTGTCATGACTCACAGGCTTCACTGATTGGAGCTGGATATGTTTTCATATAATAGACGTCCACATCAGTCTCACATGGACGTGAGTTAAGAGGCTGCAGACGATTGGCTCGGAGCTGTAGAAAGTGGTGTGGTGCTGTGCCGACGAAGGAAAGATGTAAAGCCCCTTTTCCACCTATGGCCCTAGCTCGCCGCGCCTCACGGCATGGTTGGTTTTCCACTACAAAAAAGTACTGTACCTACTCAACATGGTCGTCACTGCACGGCTAGAATCAGTTCATTAAAAATATTTGGAGTGGGGGTGGAGTGGCTCAGTGGTTAAGACCCCTACCTTGTACCAAAGTACCAAAGACATCATGGTCGCAAGTTCGATTCCACCCCTGGCTAATTGTACTTGATTCCATTGTAAGTCGCTTTGGATAAAAGCGTCTGCTAAATGACATGTAATAATAATAATAATAATAATGTTCAGTAACTTCCTCCATGACCAGAGCACAGACTGGCCTGAACTACACCAGACTCCTGGGTTAAATATTGAGATTTTAGACATTTCCCTGGTAATTGTTGGAGATTAACCCACATTTTTAGGATTGTTGAGTCGGCATTTTTTCTCTTCCTGTGACGGCACTCTGACCAATCAGTGGCCAGCAGTCTGGCACAGTATCGCCTCAGCTCACTTGGAACCTGGTACTAAAAAAAAGTACCAGGTACCGGGTACTTTGCTAGTGGAAAAGCAACTTCACCGTGCCGAGGCAAGGCGGTGGAAACACGCCATATCCTGTCGCGGCCGTTTGTCGGCAAAAAAATCTGTTCAACGTGAATCTTAATAAACTGAACTCAATCAAACGACGCTGTATACCTCGCTAATTAAGTTTAAGTTTTTTGCGAATATGGCATTTTTGAATTGTTGTTATTTAATATAATAAATACAAGTGTCAGGGACCAGTATAAAACCAGAATGCAACTTTTTCTCTACTTTTTGGACAATAAAAGTTCACAGCACAGCAAAATAACCTGGACTGGACATGAAGTTTCTTTCACTCTCATGGTGTAAAAGCTAAATTTAGTTTGGCTTCAAGTTTGTTTGATTTATTTTTTTTTCAAACATAAAAGGAGAAGAAGAAACTCTCAGCTTGGTTTTATTAGCGATGATCAGCAGCTCAGGCAATGTTTTTATATATATATGTATTTTTGATTTTGTTGGCTCTTTAACACTTTACCATTCACTGATGTTTTTACAATTTTTTTTTTATATTTATTTAATTTTCAGACCCTGAATCAAATCAATCAAACATACTTTATTGTCCCCACAAGGACAAACTTATGCTGCAACATCTGCACGACGACAGAGACGAGAAAAGTCTTTTTTTTAAATGTATTTATTATTATTTTTTGTTTGCAAATGACAGCATATCAAACAGGAAACCACTATTACATGCAACAAAGCAAACTTTTCTCCCCGTTCTCCCTCCCATCCCTTCCTAAGGTGTTAAAACAATAAAATTATAAAATTGAGGAAAAAGTCATTTAATTCAAAAATAACTAAATAAAAGTGACTGTGATACAGAAACACAGTGAAACAACACGATTTATTATTAAAAACTATAGAAATCTGTATAAAAACAGTGTAAAAACTACATCTGTGGACATGACAGTTCCTATGTTTGACCACTAGGTGCTGCTGCTCACACACATGTAAACCTCAGCAGTATCAATGCAGATGTTGATGTGGGGTTAATTATTTTACACTATTATTGACTGATTAAAAGCTTTTAAAGAATTAAAACCAGTTTTTTTCAGCTTATTAAATGTGAATACTTTTGGTTTTTTTGCTCGGTTTAACAAAAGATCATGAAAAAGTCAAATCTTTGGTTTGAGCTCATCATTATTTCCAGATTTCAGAAACGTGGACCCAAGTACTTAAGTAATCAAGAAACTTATCAACAGATGAATCAATTATAAAAATAATAGTTAATTGCAGCCCTAGACTGATTGATTGTTTATTGTGTCATACATAGTTTGGCCCAAATGACATCATTATTTACAGATTAGAGACGATTAAACCAGAGGTCCTGATGGTTTTTTTTAGACATGCAGACATCAAACTTATATATGCATATATAAAATTAAACATCTGTTTACTAGGATTTAAGTGGATTTTAAAAAGACTGAGTGCAGGACTCGTTCAGTCTGTTTGTTTTCCTTTCACTGAAATCCCTGGCTTTTCTTATCCAAACAAAGTCTGACGTCTGTAAAGAGAACCATTCCACAGATATGAGATTATCATATTTATTTATAGATTATAATATTGTTCTTACTTTGTCATAACGAGGACAAGGTAAAGAGTTAGTGTTCTTAACTGATCAGCTACAGGACGCTGATGTCATGATGTTTCTCTGGTTGTTCTGCTTCTTACATGTGAATATTGACTTAGTTTCATTAGGCATTGAATTCCACATATGACTTTGTTTGATGGTGAAATCTGACTTAATGTGGTTCAGCGGTGGCATATTTTACAGTTTTAAGACTCTGCTGAAGCGTGTTTCAGGTTGAGAGTGTATTGGATTTTTCATTTTTAAGTCATTTTGATCATTTTTGGTACCTATATTGATACATACAGTATCGTATCAATCATCCCGCAGCAGGTATTGATTTTTTAGAAGGTGAGTTACGAGGAAAAAGTGTGTTCACAACGCTTAAGTGTCTTTGCTCAAGGACTCAGGAGGCAGGAATCGAACCCACAACTTTCCAGTTGAAAGACAACTCGCCCTACCACTGCTTTACCTCTAAAACTTAAGTACATTTTATATCAGAAAATTAAGTTTAAATACTTAAGGACAGTAAATGTCATAAACTTTAAGACTTTTACTGAAGTAATATTATAAAAAAGTAATTTTCTGCTAACATACTGATGTAAAATACCTTTAAAGTACTTTAAAGTACACACAGACTGTGTGAGTTCCCTCACTGTCAAACCTCAGTGACAGGTATTTCAACGCCACCAATCACGCTCCACCTCCTTCACGCTCCCCTCCTGTTAGTGACCAATCAGGCGCCGAGGGCGTCAGTAACTTTACTCCATACATACACGCGTAACATGCGCAACATGCGCGCGCGTGGATCCGCCTCCCCCACCCCCCCCAGCCTCAGCCTCAGCCTCAGCCAGGAGGAGGCTGGACCTGAGCAAAAGAAAACAAGTTATCTCACCAGCAGAGCAGAGAGAGCAGAGCTGCCGTCGTGTTCTTCTCACAGTCATGTTCCTCATGGACTTCCTCCTGAGCGCGAGCGTTTGAGGAGCAGCGGTGGGAATATGATGAGCGGGAAAATGAGCAAGGTAAGAGGAGACGCTGTTGTTGCTGCTGCAGGTTTTCTGGTGTCATGGTTCTGAACTTCAGTTTCAGGAGTTTGTGTGGATTCTGGATGATGCGGTGCAGATTTTTCGCGCGCGCGTAATGGCTGCGTAATTGCGCACTGGTTGTTGTGATTTGGGCTCCGTTCGTCTCTGTTTTGGCAACTTAATTAACTTTAAAATCATGTAAAGTTTCATCAGTGACAAGAGTTGACTCTGTTGCAGTGTTCACATGTCATCACTCTAACAACACACGCGCTGTATTTACAGGGTTTTCCATTGTTTTCATGGCACCGAGGACGCTTTCGTGCGTGTTTCTGTTCATTCAGAGCTTCAGAACCCATGAGTGCGCGTGCAGTGACAGTTCACGCGCTCACTCACTCACTCACTCTCTCGCGCCCTCGGACTTGCGGCAGCTGTTAGATGCGCAATCACGAGTAAAAGCGCGCACTCAGTGTTCGGCTGTTCTGCCGAAAACTGTGTCGCACTTAATCTGACATGAGTTCAAGTCATGTGACGTAAGTGTAGTAGTCCCCCCCCATCATCATCATCATCATCATCATTACCACAAACAATCAGGGGCGTTTCAAAGGACTGTGGGGGCCTCAGGCTAAAGGAACCTGGGAGCCTTCAAGTAAAAGAAAATAACTTTGTTTTTCTCACTCACCTGCAGAAGAACTTTGTATCCAACTAAAAAAACAAAGACATCTGGTATTTTAGAATTAATTCAATAATAAATTAATAAGTGAATACAAAGTAAAACAGGATGAAACTAAACAAGCGTGATAAATCTGCTTCCATGAAACCGAGCTCCCGAGAAGAAGATGAAAGTGTCTTCTTAATTCAGAAAAACTGTGGAACTTTTAAGGAGAAGCAGCTTTATAATGTTATGCTTCCATATTCACTGGCCACTTTATTTATTTATACAGGAGAAACTTTATACTTAAATGGCACCAGGTGTGGTGTTCTTCTCCTGCTGTAGCTCATCATCTTCAATACTGATTGTGTTACACGTTTAAAGATCTTTTTTAGTCTTAGTTAATCTATTTTGACTGTTTGGGTGAGGTGGAAGAAGCACATAGCGTGAGTAAAGTGAGCAAAGCTTCATACAGCAGCACCGAGGCTGAAAACACCTAATAATTGAAGTGAAGTGAATTCAACTGCTATAGAAAGTTCTGCAGGAGCTCACAATCATATTTTAGAGTACTGATATCAGTACATACCATACTCTAGTTTGTGATATCGGTATTCCGTCCATCTTCTACCACTTATCTTGTCCAGTGAGTCCTGGGTCCTCTCTGGGGTCTCCTCCTCCCCATGGGACGTGCCTGGAACATCTCACCAGGAGGAACCCTAACCAGATGCCAGAGGAGACACCGCACACCTCATCTGGCTCCTCTCGATATCAGTACTGTACATGAAAAAGTGATATCCTGCCATCCCCAGTTTCTATAACAGACTGAACCATCCAGATGTGTTTTGAATTGGAAGTCAACTCGTCTCAGGGAGGAGCGAGCAGAGGATTCCACGATACAGTAAACTCTTCCTGTGTATCCTCAGCTGTAAATACAAACACGCCGCTGCCAAGAACAAGAGCTGGAGAAGCCTGTTCAGGGTCAGGATCTGCTGCCTCAGACCTTTGAGCATTTGGAATCTTCTCCTTTATTTTTACTGGTGCATTTTTCTGACTTCCAAGATATTGATTTGGTGACATCATCGTCCTTCCTGCTCAAATGAACGAGAGGGAAAATTAGATGGAAGTGACCTGGCTGAAGACGAGGCAGTTTACAGCAGGATAGAGGTGGAGAAAGCTCCGTTAAGAGATGCTCCATCCACGTTCAATACATAGACTTTATGACCTTTGACCTTTGTTCTCTATGTTGTCCTGCACTTTTAACTTTTTCGCGATATCGTGATGTATCGCTATGTGATTGTCTCGCGATATATTGATTATCACAGAATCGGTGTATCGCGATATTATCGGTATTGTTGGACCGTGTGTCATATCGCGAGGTTCCCTGTGATTCACACCTCTACATGTAAACATTTTAACTGTTAGTGTGGTGTTTGGAGGCTGCACATGTGCACAGTCGAGCCTTCTGTTGCGCGATGGAGCCTGAAAGCTTGTCTTCTTGTCACATGCAGCAAATTCAAGTGTCATTAACTCATAATGACTTCCTCATTTTAAATTCTTGCTTCCACCGTTTTGTCAGATTGTGATAATTGACTCGAGTTGTGTGTGTGTGTGTGTGTGAGTTTTCTGGCACGAACGCTAATAACCTTGTCAGGATCGGTCATCGTCATGGAGACCAAACTGTGTCACTAATGAGGCTAAGTGTCACTTCTGAGCTCCGGGTTTAAGTCAGACTCACCGTGAGAAAGAGGTCCATTATGAGATTCTTGAGGGCGTCTCAGTGTCGCACACTCACACACACACCCACACGCACACACACACACACGTCAGACCACAGCAGAAGAGACAGTGATGAGTTAATGTAAATGAGCTGTAGTGAATAGCAATTATGTAACGTAATGTGAGCATCACAACTCCAGACTGAGGAATTCCACCCTGATATTAACTCTGGTCTAATCTCCTTCTCCTCGCCTGAAGCCCTTTTTAGCCAAAGATCAAGCTTTTATTTTGAAGTAAATCCTCAGACTTTGAACTACTTTCTGCCATCTTTCTTTTACGAATGTGTGCAGAACTCAGCATGTTATTTACTGGAACAAGTGAGGACCTTTGTAGAAAATGGCACCATTAACCCTTTACCAGGCAAAGAACTATATTTGGTAAAGTCCACAGGGACATGCCTGAAACATGCTGGACAGGACTCCCCGAGGACCAGGATTCTTTGGATTTTATTTTTCAACCTGTCCTCCAACTGAAATGTACATATAGGTCGTTTTCTGAAAACGTGACTGTGGGTCGTTTTTTTCAAACCCCTGAATGCGACGTAAAAGTAGTATTTTCCAACTCGAATATGCACAGATGTTACTGAGGGATGGGTTAGGGCAAAAAAGACAGGGTTAGGTAGTAAAAATTAAAAAAAATATTAAAAAGGTGGTATAGGTAAGGACCGAACCATAGTCGACAACGGCAAAGCCACTAGATACAGCATTTAAAGCGGAAGTGGTTGCTGTTATGTATACAACCGCTAGGGGCGCATGTTTTGAAAACGTAAATATAGGTCGTAATTCCTTCATACGACCTATATGTACGTTTTATTGGAGGACAGTCTCTGCCACATCTGGCAAAGGAGCCAGATGTGGTGCCTTCATGGACCTTGATTTTCTACAGGAGGGCTGAACGATTTGGAGTAAATATCTAATTGCTATCATGATATGATTCGTGATATCAGAGGGAATGGTCTTTTTTTTTTATACATCATTCTCGTTTCCATTTGAAAATCATGTTTTAAAAGGATTATACTGTGTGACTGAGGTTCTCTTCGGTGTGTAAATATCATGACAATAATTCATCTAAAATGATATTTGACTCACATTTTGGCTTGAAAAGAATATTGACCCCCCCTGCGATTTAAAAAATGCATGAGGCCGTGTTGCGATTTTGATAAGATTTTGACAAATTGTTCAAATGATGAGGACAACGTGTCAATTTGAATGTTTATGTACATGTTAGCGTCATTTTTAACCCTTCTGTTACCATCCCAGGATCTGGCATGAACGCCGAGACCTTGTGTTTTGACAATTCTACAGCCATAAAATCAAAATAAAAAATCACGATGGTCATAAGAGGGTCAACAGATCTGTCGGAGTTAAACAAAATGGCTTCATCTGACCTCAACAACCTTCTGTAAAATCATCTAATCTCATATTTTCCATAAGAATGACCTGTAATTTCACACGTTCTGCCAGTGAAATGTAAACGCATGAGCTCAGCTGCATGAGGTTTGGGTAAATACACCAAACCAAGACTGTCCTCAGGTAAAATGTCCACTTCTTACATTTCACAGTTCAAAGTAATGAGGATTGCGTGCATGTGTGTGTGCGTTCAGACGCTGATTAATGACCGTTACGTACTTGTTCATACGCCGGCCAGTTAGTGTTGGCTCCGTATCACGACCCCCTGGCTTTTTCAGAGTCCCCTCCCCCTCCTCCCCCCCAGTTAAATTCAAACCTGACGAAAAGAGCCCCGGATTAGTGGCGTGATAACATTGTTTTCAGCCTCTCTGATAAGAGTGTGAACATTAGCAGTTTTTCTCTGATGTGAACCATTTTTCATGTGTTGGTCCATTTCCACCTTTTTTTTATCAGATCGGACGGATTTTTGTCACTGGAAAAAAAAAAGAAAAATCGGATTTTCTTGGGAAAACTTGTACAGGAAATTTACTTTTATTAATGTACCCCTTCCTTTTCTGACAAAAACACTGTTGCCCTCTGAGCCATGCCTTCTGGATTAGTCCCAGATGACAGTTCCAGGATTGTGTTCTGGGAGCATGAGTCACTGCTCACCACAGCGTCCACACCTTTACCTCACGGAGATATTTGAGATTCTGTGCTGGAGAAGATTTAAAACTCTGTAGAGTTTAGATCTCGTGTTGCTTCCAACAATGGCACGAGTAAAGAAAAAGACGTTCCAGAAGTGAATTCTGCTGCTCAAAAAAACCCACTGTTGTTTTCAAAATAACTGCCTTTTGTCGCCGCCCACCCCTGCTCTGCTGCTGTATACCAGACGTGCCATGGTTCCATTTGCTGTTTTGTCTCAGGGTTTTCAGTTTGGTTCAGTTTTTGCCGTCACTGGTGCGACCTGGGTCCAAGGACTTGTGTATGTTATTGATTATTGTAGAGCTGAAACAATTACTCGATTAATTGTCATTGTTTGATAATGGATTCATCGGTTTGAAGCTTTTTTCATGATTTCAGCTTCTTAAATGTGAATATATTCTTTATTTCTTTCGCTCCATTTAAGCAACTAAGTAATCATTAATATCTGAATCATTTTGGTTTGTGGACGAAAACAACATCGTCATTTTCAGGTTTGACAAACGATTACTTGATTAATCGTGAAAATAATGGTTAGTTGCAGTTCTAGATTATTGACGATATCCCTTTTTAAGGTCTAATATGACACTTAACCCGTCGGTAGTTTTCCCAATGAATCGATGAGAAAAATGTCAGAAAATGTGGGAAAAATGTTGATCGATGTTTGTCAAACCTGGAAATGATGACGTGGTTTTGTCCACAAACCGAAATGATTGAGTTTGAATGATTTCTTTGTTTTATGGCGCAGAGAAGTTAAGAAACGATTCACATTTAAGAAGCTGAAAATCTCGCACACCTCTGAATGTTGGTTGTGCGTGCAGTGGACACACCTAAGGAAAAGACTGACTGAGCAGTTTTTTGTCTTTATATGACGATCACGTGGTCGTGACTCTGCCTCGGCACAATCCAGCGGTTGTGTTGGGAGGACGCAGACTACAGTAGGGGATTCTATATTTGCCATTATTGGGTGTAACTGAGAAGTTAAGACCCCGCATTCTGATTCTGCCAAGCTACGGGGACGGCTGAAAACAGAACAGAGGCCCCGGCTCACAGAGGCTCACATTCCCCCGGTGCCATATTCAGTTACACTGGGTTCACGTCTACAGTAGCATCCATTCACTCGCAGCTGGAAAGTTCTCCCTCCTCCTCCTCCTCCTCCTACTCTTACAGTAAGTGTGTGAGGCTGCAGTTTGATCAGCAGGTTCAGGTCCATGACTTAATCATCACCTCACGCCGATGTCATCCACCCACTCAGGACCACGCCACAGTGAATGGGTGACTTTTCCAGGTGAAACAGATGGTGCTTTTTGTGGGTAAATATGGACAACTGTGTGTGTGTGTGTGTGTGAGGAAGTGTAACATGGCGGAGTGCTGACCTCACCTCAGGAACAGGCAGTCCCTGTCCCCACCGCTGCCTGTCCCGCCCTTCGGACACATGTTTATTAACAAGCACACATGCTGGACATGTGAGACACTTGTCAATGCAGGGTGGGATTCAAAACACACACACACACACACACACACACACTCACAGACTCAGTGACTGTGTGTGTTGTGCTGCATTAGCAACAAAAACAAACCAACTGCGATTAAGTCGTTGCAGATTTGACTTGGATTATTGTCAATTTCTGACGGACTTTAAAGGGACAGTAACTTTCCTGAGACATAATCTGTCATAATCTGACTCATCCCCAATTTAAGTCTACAAGGGTATGTTTACCAGTTTATTTCGCCATTAAATGCATTTTCTGACAGTTTTCACTCCCCCTACAGACGTCCATAGAGAAAATGAGCGACTCCAGCACACAGGAGTTGTTACACCACTGCTGCCTCCGTCACTAACTTCACATGTGTTATTTGGTGACTTCTGTCTTCACACACACACACACACACACACACACAGCTCCAGTGCTTGTGTTTCGTGACACAAAAACTTCAAATATCAATTATCAAAATATGCTTTATTGTCCCCCGCATGGGGAAAAGTGCTGCGACAGCTGCGCAGCATAAAAAGCAGCACATAAGGACGTAGAGTATAAAAATAACAGCGCACCTGTCCTCACACAGAGAAACTACTTTACAACATAAACAGCTCTTAAAAGTGAACGAATTATTAAAAAGACCTTTTACGTTGAAAAGGTCACTGAGGTCAATGAAGCTGAGGTCAGCGTCTCACACACACACAATGTCCATCATTGTCTAAATACCAAGACTAAATTTAGAAAGAAACAAGTGGGAGCGGCGGCGGCAGAAGAGTTTCCAGGGATATTTATGTGTGTGTGTGTGTTTCTGCACATTTGTTTTTACATTTGTACGCATTCACATCTCTGAGTGAGTGAGTGAGTGAATCCAGCCACTGTTCTGTGAAGGCCGGCAGATGTGTGGTGAAAAAGGGGGCGTGGCCTCTGGTTAGAAAGCGTCTCTTTGACTCCACTCCGTCCTCTGGTTCCCCCTTCTTTGTGCCAGAAGGCTAAAAATATGATAAAAAGAGTCTTTTTTGTGTGTGTGTGTGAAACAGATGTCGTCGTCGTGGAGGTGGAGGCGTCGTGTGTGTGTGTGTGTGTGTGTGTGTGTGTGTGTGTGTGTGTGTGTGTGTGTGTGACGGGGGGGGCCAGAGATGGACAGAGGGAAAGCGGTAAAAGTGTCTTTATCTTCGGACTCTGTGAAGGGAAACGAGCGTCTTCTTCTGCACGTGAGTGAGCGACAGTGAGGTTTTCTTCCCGCTGTAATCTGTGTTTACGTCTGTTTTAGAGATTAAAAAGTCATGGATTGTTTCTATTATGTACAAATCAGGGCTTCAACTAATGATTATATTCATTTAGCGATAAATACGTTGGTTTTTCTTGAATAATTGATTAGTTTTATCCACAATGAGCAGAAATATGTTTGAGTTTACTGTAAAAGAATATACTTACTTTTAAGAAGCTGAAATCATAGATCTTGTCTTATTTTGATGAAGAAAACACTCAAACTGACGAAGCATTGATCAAAATAGTTGGCATTTTAGGTCACTGAGAGGCACAGATAATAGAGGAATCTAAATCTTCCTTGCTCCTTAAAGGGATAATTAAGGTGTTTTGTTTTATTTTAAGGGTACCTCACGATACATGGTCCACGATACCAATAATATCGCAATACAATCATACAGCAATACATCGCAATATCGGTCCATCTGAAGAAAACGTTAACGTGAGAAGTTAAAGTGCAGCATTTCTCTATTTAACAGATGATTTAAGGGCTAATCTCGTCAGACGAATGCCTGCTTTAGTCCACAGTATCGTAGGAATATATGTATGTTTATACGTATGTTTGCCACTTTATCAAAATATAACACAGCTTAAAACCAAAGTTTATAACCTCTTCGCTCTCCCACCAAAGTCCATATTGAAAATCGACAATTTAAGCTCGTGGTGACACAGGAGCTGCTGCTCTGCCGCTGCCACATTTACCAAAGTTTTATCACTCTGGTAAATCTGAACAGAGGACGCCAAACACCAAAGTCACAAGATAACGCGTTTAAACTTAGAGAAGGAGGCAGCAGAGGATCAATGACTCCTGTAAGCGGTGATGTAAAATCGCTGGTTTTCTCTATGGGATTTGGTCCAGGGAGTGAGCGGGTTACAAACTTCAGTTTCCGGTCAGAAAACATTGTTCTAATGAGGAGAATAAATCTTCTTGTGTTGTTGAGGAGTTTAAATTGATTTGTTCCATCATTTAATACATAATATTGTATATTATAATAACGCACATGCGATACAATAAAGACACAGTTTTCTCTCAGAATGTAAGTTTCTTTAACAGCTCAGAGTGATGAGAACAGAATAACACGTTGTACCGCAGCTTGTTATCGCGGTGACAGTAATGACTCTCCTCGAGGACCGGGCTCAGGGTTGTTTTTAGTGCTCGTACAGTGAAACTGGAGCAGCTGTTTTCTGCTGTAAACCTCCTCCGCTGTGGTTTCCTCTGCTGGACTCCCCAGGTTGAGTCGAGCTGAGCTGAGTTGTGTGTGTGTGTGTGTGTGTAGATTCTGTTCTGTGTTCTTTTCCTGAATTAAACTGTATGATATTTTTCATACTTGTCCTCTAAGGGGTTTTTGGTTGAGGCTGCAGGGTGTGGAGCTCGAACCTTTTGTTTGTCGCAGACTTCGTCTTTTAATTCTCGTTCTATAATGGCACACAGTAAAGGGACACTTCAGGTTTTTTGAAGCGTGGTTGCGTGAAGAGCACCCCCAGCTCGCCCCATGAGAAACATGAGAAAATACAGTATTTTAACTGTGTAATAAAGTCAATTCCAGGTTAAGTCTACCAAATTTTAAGAATGTTTTCACTATTACGCAGCCTTTTCAGGCTCAAACTGAATTTACATAACTTTTCACTTTTCTGCGATTTTTGCTCACTGCGACAAAGGAGCTGCCGATCCACTGCTGCCTCTTTGACGCGTTTAAGTCACTTAGGCAAATCTAAACTAAGAGTTTCTTCCGTCAATGTAACAAAACAGCACAGTTGAAGTCAGAGAAGGACGCAGCAGTGGATCAGCGTTTTAAAATCACGGATTTTCCCTATGGACTTTGCTGTGGGAGAGCGCCGCCAATTTTTTTACAAACTTAGAATCTCAGCCTTAAAAGAGTGTCGAGTTTAACCCCAACAATTGAACTGCTCTGCAGGTCGGCAGCTGCGGTGTTACCATAGCAACCACTCTGTGACAGCTTATCGCTCCCACTTCCCCTCGCGCGACCTGGCGTTGGGCGGCTCTTATCGATGTCAGATACGCGGCCGCCGGGCGGCGAGCGCAGTCATGTATCAGCGTCTGACCGCGGCCGCCTGTGGTCGGACCAGAGCGCGGTCTCTTGATTGTGTCTGAAAGTGGAGGAATGTTTGCCAACCTCTGCTCCCTGTGTGTTTATCTCTCAGCCCACATCACCACTGCGGTCCCACTAACAGTAACTGGCTGCTTTTTTAAACTCACACACACACACACACACACACATTATTGCACAAGTTCACAGATGACAGTGAGGACTTGTGAGTCCACAAATACACACACGCCAGAAAGAGTTGATGAAATAGTGTTTGTCCCGTTTTGACCGCACGTGTCTGTTTGTCTCTGTGATTGTGTCAAAGTCTGTCGCGCTTGCTAAATCAGCACAAATGTCAAACCAAAGCTCAGTGGCAGGCGGAGTCATAAGAGGAGGAGCCTAGTTCATGTTCAACTTCTTATACGAGGAAACGTATAAGAAGTTAATTGTAGTCTGCTTATTTTTTTTATTGTGCCATGAAGTTTTTGTTAGATGAGGAAAAAGCCAAAATAACATACACAAGCATATATTGTTGGTGGGACGTGTACGTTTGAATCATTCTGATCCAAATTACATTACATTACATGTCATTTAGCAGACACTTTTTTTCCAAAGCGACAATAAGTGCATTTAAACATTTGGGCTAGAAGTAAGTAAGTGCTTCAAGCTTCAAGTTTTTTTGTCTTTGTCGTCGTCTTAGTTGAGGTTGAGTCGAAAGAAATGTGTTTTAGTCGGCGGCAGAAGATGTGGAGGCTTTCTGCTGTCCGGATGTCGATGGGGAGCTCGTTCCACCATTTGGGAGCGAGGACAGCGATGGTCAGGTCTGTGGAGGGAGGACCCTTTCCTGGGAGAAAAAGAAACTCGGTCTTGTCAAGATTGAGTTTCAGGTGATGGTCAGACATCCACTGAGAGATGAGTAAAAAATAATTAAATATAAGAACGAGCCGAGTCTTTTCAACGACTCCTCGAGATCCGGCTCTTTTCAAAGAGCCATAAATCCCAGCTCTGGTTCTAGTCGTAGTCAGAAGTCGGGATTTCCGACTTAGAAAAGTCACAGCAAACCTTACAAGTTTCCAGGATAAAGAATAATGTCTTATTTGTTTGACATTAAGTCGGTCGTACTCGTAGTTCTGGTCGAGTTCTGTCCGTGGATCAGTTTGAGTCATTTTTTTTTTTCGATAGTTTCTTTGATTTTCTGTTTGTTTTTTGCTCCACATAACAAATAAAATCATTAAAACTCATGAATCATTTCGGTCTGTGGTGTACTCCATGATCTTATCACAGGAGGATGATATATCACCAAATCGATATTTTGACCCACCCATACAGAAGGTGAAGTCTGTGCTATCAGTCAAATCACAGTTTTGGAGGCTTCAAAAGCACAAGTTTAGATTTTTATGGGTGACATCAGACCAGTTGGTAATGTCCAGTCACCATCAGTGCTTTGGTAATTACTCATTATACCAGGGACTACAATGACTGTTCTCTGAAGACATTCTTTCTATGGTGAATTTGTGTTCATTCATTGTGTCGAGCGTCAATGAGGTCAGGCACTGAGAAGGTTCTGGCTCACAATCTCTGTTCCAGTTCATTCTAGCTTTGCTTCGCTGGGGTCGAGGTCAGATTAGTCAAGTTCTTCCACCAAACACCAAACTCAAAGTCCGACCATGTCTTTATAGTCCTTGCTTTGTCCACTGGGGACACCGGGTCATGTTGGAATAGAAAAAGGACCTTCCTCAGAGTGTTGGAAGCACAGCATTGTCCAAAGGTCTTGGTATGATGAGTTAAAGTGTCCTTCACCTCAGAGACCAAAGACCTGGATTCAGTGACCTGTGATCTGATTCGATGAGTTTGAACAGGAGTACCTAACAAAGTGGTGGGCGAGTGCACGTAACGTCCACCGTCCTCGGTGCTCCGGTCACAGCACAGACGTCCCGCTGAACACAGCTGGCAGAGGGCGGTGCCAGTGAGGCAGCTGTCCAAACACTGTGCAGTCCAGAGGAGAGAGTCTGTGCTGATCATGGAAAGAGTGTGTACACAGCAGCCTGTCTTTGTTACCAGGGAGGAAACACACACAGTCAGAGAAACACCAGGAAAAAAGCCTGTTAAATCATGCAGCTCTGGAAAGATGGATTCAGATTAGCAATGTTTTATGGTAATGATATTGATCCAGTGTGTGTGTGTGTGTGTTTGGGTCCAGGTTTCCTTTCCTTAGAGAAACACCTTCTGTCCCAAATCCAACTTAGTTTTTATATCTTAGTGAGGACACATCATTGACCTGGTACCGGGTATTATGCTAGTGGAAACGCTACTTAAACTGTGGCGAGGTGAGGTGAGTGGAGCCGGTGGAAATGTGCCATTAGTTGCCACTGATCAGAAAATGCTAGAACAGTTATGGATATCGATGTCTTTCTTCATCTTCAAATCATCTTCATCTTCTGGGCCAGATACTGAATCTGGCGGGCAAGTTTTGGCCCATGGGCCACCAGTTGCTGACCACTGATGTAGATGATTGACGTAACATTAGTTTAGTGGTTAACAGTTTGCGTTTTATGAGCTGAATTGATCAGATTTTTCATGACCGAGGTCATCTGAGCAAAGACTCCTGACCCTCTGGTTCCTGTTTTCAGACCTGGTTCTTTCCATGCTGCAGCCCCTGGTGATGGAACTCCGATTTAAATGTGTTAAATTTAAATCCGTGTAAAAGTGCTTTATAAATAAACTTTACTGATTTACTGACCAGATTCTTCTGTGTGTGTGTGTGTGTGTGTGCAGGCGGGGAAAGGAGAGCCCCACGTGTTCAAGGAGAAGACCTTCAAGAAGAAGCGTCAGTGCAGCGTGTGTCGACAGAGCGTGGACCACGTGGGCTCCTTCTGCAGAGGTGAGACATCACCGCCGTCACAATCTCAGTGTCATGACAAGCTTGTGTCGAATGAATTAATAAAACCATTTTTCTCCTTCTCATCCTCCTCGTGAAGTATGCAAGACGGCCACCCACAGGAAGTGCGAGGTCAAGGTAGGGGTCAAACTCCGCTCATTGCTTCTTAAGTGTCTGGAAAAAAAAAGGGAAATAACTGATAAAAGGTCAGATTTGTACGTTGCTTCCAAATAAACCTCCAAGAAACGTGAAAAATCTCCAAATATTACCCGTATCCTTCTCGTGATTTTCCATCGTTTGAAGTCTGCCGCGGTTTATTGGCAGCAGACGGGAGAACTAGATCCGCTGACGTCTCGGTTTGATTCGCTCGGCTCCCGGCGACAGAGGCTGGGAACACTTTGACTTTGTTTGTGGATGATGTTAAAAATGAAAATTCATTCTGAATGTGAACCCAAGTTTCACCAAAATGAAACACAGACTCGTGGAGTCAGTGTTTCCCAACCGAGCCGGAACCTCTGTCCAAAAGTTAGCCATAAAAAAGAAACTTATGATTATTCATTTGCAAAAACTACATTCTGGTCAGTAAAGGAACAGACTGTAATCGGCCTCAGATTACATTTGTTTTTCAGCAGTTTTTCCCCGTTGATATCCGACAAAATAATTGTAAATATCTAACGTTTAGAATCTGACAAATGTTAGATCTTTATAATTATTTTGTGGACAGGGACGGACAGCGACTCCAAGCATGTGACGACTTCTGGTCCATTGAGCTGTCCCTCCAAAACTCAGTAGCCAATCAGCAGGCAGTGTCCTAAGCCCCACCCACAAGCAAAAAAACATGCGGCAAAGAACAATTGAGGTTCATTTATAATTGCAGTAATAGAGGAGAACTGTTTGAAGTTAATCTGATTGTTAATCTGCAACTAGTTTGATAAGCATTGAATCAGTTTAGTGTTTGTTTGTTTTTAACTCAACTTCTGGGGTTTTTTAGCTTCTTAAATGTGAATATGTTCTGGTTTCTTTGCTCTGTATCACAAAGAAATCACTAACAGATTAATTCAGGTCAACATTTCATGGAGCAAACAACGAGCTGATTAATCTTAACAATAATCTGCAGATCAACAGACTGTGAAAACAATCTTTAGTTGCAGTGCTCTGGTCTTAAATCTGAAGATTAACGTATGTCCTGTTTGTCTGAGTTGTCAGATCTGTGTCAGCCAGAAGCAGGACGTCGTCAGTGATGTCGTTAGAGCTTGAAGTTTAATCCAGACCGGCAGAACTTCATGAGAACAGGAGCTTGAGAAAGTCCTGATGTAGAGTTGATGTTTGTTGAATATGCAGCTGTGACACTGAGGCTTGTGGCAGAAGCTCTGCGAACGTGAACGCCGCACATTCCTGCGCCGTGCTCCGACCCCACACTGCTGCCTCTGTCAAAGGATCATTGATGCAGGGACGACGGTGATGAATGGACAGAGGGAGGGCGCGGAGAGGCCAGGCCAGGCCAGGCCAGGCCAGGCCAGGCCAGACCAGACCAGACCAGACCACGAGCAGTAGCATGAGGCAAACGCAGCACTCGTTCAGCACTCGTTCATCTCTCATCCCTCCATCCTCTCGTCTTTTAACGTCTGAGAGTCCCGAGACTTTGAGTTTAGTCACAGGTTACCCGACGATACGATACCAATGATATCACGATACAGCGATACATCACGACATCTGTCTAAGTCTAAGTGAAATCGCGCTGTAAACTCCTCCCCCTCTTCTTCAGTCAGGTCACTTCCACCACGAGTTTCACCCTCATTCATTCCCATGAGCAGTGCCACTGTGTGGAGACATGAAGTAGTGACGCCCAGTGAGTGAAACTGGCAGAGACTGTTCACTTTAGAACATTTCAATTCATATATCGATATTTTTGACGGTGCATTGATTATCGTATCTCACGAGGGAGGACGACGATATGTCAGCAAATAATTTCATAATTGATATCTTTTATTTTCCTTTAAAATTAGAACTTCATTTACAAAATTGACTTAACGCTCTGTTGAAGAAGGCTATTCAAATGCAGTATTTGTTGCCACCAGTGGAGTCGCCCCCTAGTGGCTATTCAGTATATTCACTTTTTCTTTTTTCCTCTTTGAAAACACACACACACACACACTCTGTTCTCACTGAGCCTCAGCTGTCTCTATCCTGATGAAAACACACTGACAATATTCTTAGTTTTTATCATTTATTCCGTTTCTTAACTCCTTCTTTATCGCAGGTAAATTCCTGGTGTAGAGAAATCAGATTAAGATATTATTATTAGTTTATTTTTTTTAGTTATTTCCTTAATTTTCTACGCACTCTGGTCAGAGTTCGTCTGCTCCACTCCATGTATTTTGCTGCAACTAGCGATTCTTTTCTAGATGAATCGAGGAATCGTTTGGTCCAGAAAATGTCAGAAAATGCTGATCAGTGTTTCTCAAACCTAGAAAAGACGATGTTCTCAAATGTCTTGTTTTTGTCCAAAAACCAAAAACTATTCAGTTTTAATGATTTCTTTGTTTTTATGGAGCAAAGAAACCAGAAAATCTTCACATTTATAAGAAGCTGAAACGATCAGAAAACTTGTTTCAAAAACACTGAAACTGATTCATCGATGGTCAAAATAATTGACAACTAATCGATAAAAATACTTGACAAATGAATCAATAAGGAAAATAATCATTAGTTGCGGCCCCTAAACACAACCAGACTACATTCACACCAGTCAAGTACGTAGTAAATGTATAAATTGTCAAGATTCAAGAAATTCAACATTCTTTATTTGTGCATAAAACCAGTTCAGGCCAGACACAAAGGATTTTCTTCTCTTGTAGTCCAGCAAGAAACGTGCTTAAGACAAGACGACAATTTAAAAGAAGAAAATAAAGTAGAAGTCATACATGAGCTGAGCTGTAAAAACAAGAAACCAACTGATTACAATGGTTCGTTTTTATTTAACAGTTACGCACTGAAGCTTTACCAACTGAAGGCAGGGACAGTAGGTTATGTTTTTATTTTTGTATTCTTCTATGTCACTGTGTTCCCAACTCTGAAAGCATGAGGTCAAACGGCCACCAGCTGGACTGTCTCTCTTTTACTAAACACACACACACACACACACACAGTTTTAGTTCAGCATGTTCTCCTCTCAGAGAACAGTTCCTCCTTATCTTTGATCCCAAGTGGAAAATTCAGTCCACAGGGAATTTGGGAGAAAAAGAGAGAGAGAGAGAGAGAGAAGGAGTCGGACCCCGGGGCAGAAAGATGGACGAACAGTTGGTGAAAGACATAGAGACAAACTGAAGTGAAAGAAAAAGAAGAAGAGTACGAGGAGGAAAGTAAATATGAGTATCCATTTGGTGTTATACCGTCGTCCTTCCTCATGCAGTACGATAACCGATACACCGGGGCAAATATCCGTATTTTAATCAACAAATGAAGTCCTGTTCCCGTCATTTTGACTCATTTCTGTTTCAGCTGCTGCTTATTGTGCTTGTTGACATTCTCTGGGTCCTTTATAGTCGTCAGTTAACAGGGTCATCAGTTTTAAACGATATGTTTCTTAGGGGTGGGAATCACAGGGTTTCCTCACGATACGATATGCAATACCAATAATATCACGACACAACGATTCTGTGATAATCAATATATGGACGTGGATCTCTTAACGTAGCTTTCTCCACTATTAGCTCGCTGTAAACTCCTCCTTCTTCAGCCAGGCAACTGTTTACTTTAACCCTTCTGTGATTAATCCTGTCGCCGCCGACTGGATCTGTCGTGTACTTCTCTTTACCGTAACTCCGAGAGCGTTTGCGATATTTAGAAAATTCAAAAACGATGGACTGGCGATCTGTTCAGGGTGTGACCCCCACCTGTATCACCCCCCTCATGTGGAGGATAAAGCAGTAGAAACTGGATGGATGGTTTGGTTTGGTTGGGTTCCTTGTGTTTCTTGCTTTGTCGGTTGAGTTCCTTGGGTTTCTTGCTTTGTCGGTTGAGTTCCTTGTGTTTCTTGCTTGGTCGGTTGAGTTCCTTGTGTTTCTTGCTTGGTGGTTGGGTTCCTTGGGTTTCTTGCTTGGAGGTTTCTTGCTTGGTCGGTTGGGTTCCTTGTGTTTCTTGCTTGGTCGGTTGGGTTCCTTGTGTTTTTGCTTTGTCGGTTGGGTTCCTTGTGTTTCTTGCTTGGGGTTCCTTGTGTTTCTTGCTTGGTCGGTTGGGTTCCTTGGGTTCCTTGCTTGAGTTCCTTGGGTTTCTTGCTTGGGTTCCCTATACTCATCCATATACTTGTCATTACAGTAGAACCTCGGGACTTCCTACAGAACGACCAACATCCAATCACAGACAAGATTCACCAGCGCATCAAACTTTTATGACGACAGCTTCTCAGTACCGTGATTCCTAAACGGTTGAATAAGTGACAGATATGGAAAATGAGAAAGTTAATCTTGGAAGAAAGGGGCAGAAAGAACTCACATTCTACAGCTGCTTATTGATACTTTGGTATCGACCAGTGACCGGTTTAATACCTGTCCTTGTTACTCATGTGAAATTAAAGACTTCAGTACTGTACTGCGTCATGGCACACACGGGTAAACCATCCATCAGATTGTGTACGTTGGCACCGCCAAGCTGTTTACGCACAGTAATGACCAAGTCCCCTGCTTCCTCCCTCTCCGTGTAATCAGAATTCCCCGCTGCCTCTCATCCCTGTCACCCGACATGTTAACGTGAGACCAGGCTACGAAACTCCGCTTTACTGGAAGAGGATGTACAATCAAGTACAGATAGACGGAGCGGAAAGAGGGAGGGGGAGGATGCAGGGATAAGAGGAAGAGCAGCAGAAGCAGCCTGATGTTACTCTCAACATTAAAGCCTTCCATCAGGACAGTTGTGGTTCCAGTCGTGCCCAAGCTCAGCTTTATTTTTAGCAAAGAAAGTGCATTTGAGATGAAAGAACCCTGCTCTTTGTTTACTGAAGCCGTTTCCCCTCCAGGCCGTGCTACATACTGTATATTTACAGATCCTTATCTGGCTAACATCCTTATTGGTGGCAAGTAATGTCATTTATCCCAACTCTGAAATGTTGTTTTGCTCTTTTTTTCACTTTTCATTAACGTAAAGGGGGCGGCGGTTCTGTTTTGTGGACCCAGCTGTGGACACATGACTGCCAGCAAAGATTTCCGTAATAAAGTCTTCAGTCGCTTAAATCTATGACATCTTTAGATGTATGTTCTCTGCGTTATCTCAGTGTTGGGCAGCATGTTCTCTCCTGCTCCGAACCCCATAGAGAAAATCAGCGTTTTTAGCCCGCAGAGACACAGCAGCTGCTGGTCCACTGCTGACGGCTTTTCTAACTTTGTGTCACTTGGGTAAATTAGAACAAGGATTTCAAGGCCAGAAGTCACCAAATAATTGAATTTGAGTTGAGAAATATGAGCAGCCGTGGGTCAACAACTCCTGTGTGCCATGATGTTAAATTAGCTGGTATTCTTAATGGGGTTTGGTGCGTGAGGAAATCTCCCTTCTTGGTGGCAAGGAGAATAACATAGCAAAGACATCAGGACTTAAAGAGGTCCATTAACGTGTTGTGCAGTCAGTTTTAACATAATGTCAAAAAGTAGTCGTCTCGACAGTCTGTGCTGCAAACCATGAAGCAAAAAAACCATACAGTAGGAAGTTCTGCAGAGATGGAATAATGGAATCATGTGACTACAGTTCATGTTAACATAACAGCTGACCCCCAGCACACATTACACACACTTCCTGTCAAATGGGAAAACTCCCCGTCTGCTGCTGCTAAAACATGTTTTAGATTTCAGAAAAGAGGCATCGCGTTGCTGTTAGATTAAAGTATGAAAGCGTTCATTTAAACGGGGGTTTACTGTAAGCCACGGGCTTTATCGTTTGCAGGGATCAGACGGTGACATCAGTCGTGAGTAAATCATCTGGTTGGAGCCCTGTGGCCTCGAGCCCAGACCTCTGGTTTCCTCTCCTGAAGGACGACGGCTCTTCAGCAAGCGCTTGTGTAGTCAGTGAGTCACTCAGGAAGACGCCGTCCGATGGTTTTAACAGCAACAGCAGCAGAACTGTCTCCTCTGACTGAAGCAGTCACTATCGTAGCTCACTGCTGACCTTGTGTTTCCCAAACTTACCAGAGTAAAATTCATGGCTTTCTAGTGGCAGCGTTTAAACTCGCACACTCGCAGGTGTCTGCAATAACAATCATAATAAATCACAGAACGCTTTCCACGTTATTTTAGCGTGATTTAGATCACGGCCACGAGGGAACTTCACCGACTACTCGCTGAAACCTGAACCTAAACCTTTCAAAAAAATGACTGTGCCTCAGTCTGACAACCCGTTATATTATAAGTACGATTATTGCCAGATCCTGCAGACGTGGGGGTTTTTAGGTCCCTGAAAATCATGTTGCATGTCATCGTGAATGATAATCAAGAGGGAAACAATGACAGAAATCTGGCAATTCTCTGGCAATGCTCTTTACTGTTTGGTTAATAGTAAATAAAACAATCTAAATGACAAAGAGAAAGAGGAGCTTTTTGTTTGTTTGTTAGTTTTTTTGACTCCAGACACCATTGTTTGTTTAAATGGCCTCATACTGTAGCTCCGCCCCTCTTTGTTCCACCGTCACCACACGTCACCTCACGATTAAGTCCAGGGAACAAATTCCTGGCTTACATTCAGGATTTTTGTCCCTAAAAGAAAAGTAATTCTCTGTTTTCCATTACCATCAAGATACTGTGAACCAGTGGTGTCCAAAGACTGGGTCTGGACCCACAGAGGGGTCATGGGAGATATTTTTTGGGTCCCCAAACTGTTTTTTACCGTCATTGGTCACAATTTATGCTGCGTTTCCATCATGGTACATGATGGAAACGGAGTGGTAAAACCTTGGGTCACGCTGAGAAACAGCATCTGTTACTTGGTAGGCGGGGCTTGTGCTGTGACTGATGGCCATGTTAGCGAGGTACGTCGCACCGGTCGAAGGAGTTACGGTTTTCTGTCGCCCAATCAGCCGACTGCCGTTCCTACCCCAAAGGAAGGGTGCCAAAACTGGAACAGTTGGGGCAGGTTATTTTGGGTAGTATTCAAAAAAAAAAACATAATGTGGTGGTTTCTGAAGAACAAAACCTGGTCCTGATGAGGAACTGGTTCAGTTTAGGGCTAAGGCTTTGTTTAGACTGATCCAAATGAATGGAAGTCACTGCAGAGTCCCAGGAAGAATAGCTGTACAAACCCTGTGTGTGTGTGTGTGTTTGTGTGTGTTTACACACCAGTGGGCTTGGTCTGTCTTTAATTTAACAGGAAAACACAGTTTGGAGATCTGTGCTACCAGGGATTTTAAATATCCACACCCACGCCGGTGCAGGACGTGAGTCACAGATTTGACCGATATCCACCGCTCGCCGTGTTTACACCGGCTTTTCCTTTAGACGATGAGGCAGTTTGTGAAAATGTGTTTGTAAATCCAGAAAAGACCTGAGGCCGCAGAGTGAGTGTCACTCAATCAACACTGAAAGTCAACTGTAATTCCTGATATGGATCTGACTGTGAATAACATCTGGCTGCACCACATGTACGTACGGCTCTGACTCATGGTCTATTCCCGTCTTACCATGTCTTTCATCTCACGTCCCGTCACTTCCATGAATCCCCCCGCCCCCGCCGGGCCTTGATGCCGTGATGAAAAACCCCCACAAAGACTTTGACCGCAGTGTCATCTTGTTTGCGAGCTGTGGTTGACGTACAAACAGCTGACGAAGCACAAAGACCTGTGTGTCTGTGTGTTTTGGGGAACCGTGTCTCCGCCTACTTTTTAACAAGATAAATGACAGACAGATATGCAGCTTTGGACCAACTCTTCTGTCCTCATTTGGAGCAAAAACTTTCTCTTAACTAGCGTTTTAGCGCATGTTTGTGACATCAGACATGAAAGCTTATTCCGTGGTGGAAACATTTCATTAACGTACTCGGACCACGCTACAGAACGCAGAGCAGGTCCCATCTTCCTTCCATGTGTGATCCGGTTATTGGAGGTCAGAGGTCAGATTTAGTGACCGCTGGACCTTCAGAGCAACAAAGTCTCTTCTTTTTTTACACTTAGTTTACAACTTACTGGTTATTGTTACATTCTTGTTAATATCGAAATGGGAATTAAAACATTAAAAAAAAATTGTTACCATGACATAAAGCCAACAATCCTAGACTGAACTAGACTAGTCTAAAACCATCTGCCCTAAATGAAAGAAAGAAAAATTGAGAATTTACTCGAATCGAGGATTTGGAGAATCGTGACGGCCCTAATAATTTACAAGATTGACGTAGAACCTAATTTGTCCATCGACTTCCATACAAGCGGAGCTCTTTTTTGGAATCCCCAGTGTATATTCTTACATCCTGTTTAGCTTAAACCAACAAAATCAAACGACTACGTCCCGTTTTTTACGTACAGTCTCTGGTTGGACCTTTACTCTGATGGGATAGATGAATTTTATTTTAGCTTGTACCTGAGAAACTGTACAAATCCCCCAAATGGACGTATGGTGTAGTTGCTGTAGTCACAACTGTCGACACCCAGCTCCATAACAGAGATTTACCTCCCACCCGGGTCATTAAAGTCCCGCCATGGGGACCCATGTGACCCGGGATATCTTCAGCCTCCCTCTCAGCTGCTGCAGCCACAGACACAGAGACACTTTTCTTTCCTTTTCACGTGGAAATCAAGTGTGGGAACAAGAGACAAAGAGTAAAGAGAGGAAAACACGCTGAAGAGTGGGAAAAAATGTTGAAATGAAAGCAAACACATCGAGGCTTTGTTCGCCCGACTTATGGTCAGAAGGAAAAATGAAAGTGTAAGTTGAGGGGATCGACGTGTTGTTTTTGCTTAGTTGCGACCTGGACGTCGTCTTTGACTCCGGCCCCGCCGAGCTTTCTGCTTTTCTCATGAAGTCCACCTTGTCGTGATTAAGAGGCATTAGCCATGTGGGCTGCATTTGAGGGATAGTTACACGACTGAGCCAGGTAACTCTCAGAGCCAGTCCTGCGGGTCTGTGCGGAACAGAGTCTGTGTTTAAACTGCCAGACACACGAAAGAAGTATTTATTGGTGTATAATTTCATTTATTTGGTGTGTTTTGTTTTGTTTTGTAAAAAAACGAATTCCTGAAACATGTGAGTTTGTATCTTTCAAACTCTTTCTTTTCTTTCTTTCTTTGTTTTCTTTCTCGCACCCACTGGGAAACTCCGCCTCACAGCTTCTGAAGCGCGTCCTGATTGGACGTCACGTGTGTCTTAAAGAGGCCGATTTTCATTGGTCCCTACATCTGTGTGTGTGGGGCCACACGGTGGTGTAGTGGTTAGCATTCTCGCCTTGCAGTGAGAAGACCCGGGTTCAAGCCCCGGTTGGAACAAGGGCCTTTCTGCATTTCATGTGATTTATTGGCCGTGTATGTCTGACTCCGCCTCTGTAGGTGGCGCTGAATATAGGATGGTGCTGTGGTTTGTTCGTATCTGCTGTTCATGGTCATCGTGATAAAGATTAGATCAGATATGGTTCTTGTATTTGCTTGGTGGTCCGAAGAAAGACACCATTACCGCAGTTTATACGTCGTCTACTTCTACTCCCAGGTCAAAGATCGGAGAAGAGACTTAGGCCAAGATGCCAAGTCTGACTCCAGTCCGACTAAGCGTATCCATGCAGGAGTAATCGGACTATGAATCACATTATCCAGGTGCGTTAGCCTAACTAAGACTAGCTCGAGTTTTGTCGGATTAATGTGTTTAGATTTAGATCGAATTATAATTTCTTTCCCCCCACTAATCATATATTAGAACATGGCTTCTCCATAAGTGGTTTGAGGAACAGTGGCAAAGAAAACCGCAGCAACCGATCAGTGTCCCCCTGCCTAATGTTGATTCTAGGACTGAGAAAACCAAATGATAGATATTTTAAAGTGGGATTTTGTCATTGTAACAACCAAATACTGGCCCTTTAACGTTAGAGAAAGAAGGTTTATGCTTATTAGGACTGCTACAAATGATTTTTTTGATCATCAATTAATCTGTTGATTGTTTTCTCAGTTAACTGAGTCGTCATTTGGTCAGATTATGTTGAAAAATGTGGATCAAACCTGGAAATGTTGATGTTCTCAAATGTCTTGTGATTCAGTTTTTATGATTTCTTTGTTACATGGAGCAAAGAAACCGGAAAATATTCTCATTTAAGAAGCTGAAAAATCAGAAAACCTCAAACGATTCATCAAAATATTGCATGATTAATTTATTCATCGATTAATAATCAGTTAATCGTGCATATAACTGAACAAAAACAGTCTGGACTCACTTTTGTTTGAGATTCTTCGACAGTTTCCTTCGTTGTCATGTGTATGAAACCTGAACGATGACAGAGAACAGGTGGAATGTTCTAGAGATGAACCACGCTTGTCCTCAAACAAGCATGAGCAATGTTTTCCTCCAGGGAAGAGTTTGGGATTAAAACACTTCCCTGGAGGTGAATGAATGAATGAATGAATGACCATCTGTGGTCTCATGACGTCACAGTTTTCTGTTCTTCCTTCGTCTAAAAGCTCAGTCGCTAATGGCGATTTTAGCATCGGTTTTTCACGACGGATTCGTCGCGGCTTTCATCGCCGCTCTCTGATTGGCTCTCCCCAGGGGAGATGAAGGAATGGGGGGGGCTATTAAGCCTTAAGGCGAGGCTTCAAAGGCAGAGTTGTGTTCGTGTGTAATCACGGAGCAGATGCAGTTTGACCGCAAGCTCCACTTTGGTCACTGCTGCTAACTACTGCGTCTCTTCATTGTGTCCTGTTTAAGAATCTGTCATTCTTCTTTGTCCTGTCGTGACTCATACGTCTATATTTAATTCCACTTGGAAAGTTCAAGCTGAAAAATACTTAAACTTGTCATTTTGATGCTGGGAAACTCAAGTTTTTAAGACGTTCTGTGAAAGCATGGCTTCCAGCGGGGACACAAGTGCATTTTAGACATTCTAATCAGATCAAGTCCATAATATGTGAAGCATATGTTATAGCATATGTTATATCCTGTGCGCCTTGGTGATAAAATTGCTGATTTTCACTATGGGATTTTGTTCAGGCGAGTTAGCGGTTAGCCATCAAATCAAATATACTTCAGCTCAAGTCTGTAATATGTGAAGCATATGTTTGTTGATTTATTGTTAAACAGCCTTTTCCAACTGGAAATCACAGTTTTTTTGAACCACCACCCTCCCATGCCAAAGCCCATAGAGAAAATCTGCGTTTTTAGCATGCATGATCACAGGAGCTGCTACTCTACTGCTGCTATGTTTGGTTGAACAAAGAATTTTAAACACCAAGTTTACATAATATCACAGTTGAACTTGCAGATGGAGGCAGAAGTGGATGAGAAACTCCTGTGTGCTGTGATGGTAAAATCACTGATTTTCTCTATGGGGTTTGGTGCGGGCGAGTGATTTGGTTTCCAGAGCAAGATAAAGCGACAAACAACTTCTTATCACAGACATAAGCAGGTGTTGATTTAATGAAGTGAGCCTTTTGTTAGGTGACTAAACTGCTGACAAACACGTTTTTACTGCATGTCACAGCATCAAATATCATAATAATTAAGATGAACTCAAGAAAAAGAGGTCTATTTTTAGTTTTGTGTGTCTAATGGGAGTTTGATATTGACAAATGAGTCATGAGTGGACACTGTAAACAACAAAAAGGAATGCACAGATAAGCATGAACAGCTTAAAAATCTCTGTCACGTCCTGAATCGCTCTCTCTCACACACACACACACACACACACACACTCCCCTCACCCGTGTGTGTGTTCTCAGTAATAACATACCAGAGCTGCTGCCTCAGCCCACAGTCACTCCTCTCAGATTCTACAGCTGTTACGTCTCGTGTAGAGAGCACAGAGCTGTCGCTTTTCCGTGACTTTGCTTCTTTCTTTCTGTCTTTGATGCCGCAAACAAGCGTGCAGAGAGCCGGAGGAGCCGGGCCCACAAAACAAAACACATGAAGGACAGAGAGAAGGAGGGAGGGGTGAGGAGATGGGAGAGAGGTTTACGGGGGTCAGGGTCGCTCTAAGCGTCGCCAGAGGGAGCAACACCAGAGGAAGGATGAGTTCTATAAAATGATTTAATGTACGAGACTGAGTGCTCTGACTGTCTAATGATGCTGATGTTAAGGCAAAGAGTTAGCGTATTTAAATGACCTGAGGGCCAATGGGAATGTAGTCTGGTCAGTAGGGGGCAGTATTGTGGGGAAAAACAACAGTTCTGTTGATGCTGACGATACAAGGTTAAAAATGATACCAGGATATTCCGTCACGGTAAAGTAATAGCAATATCTGTGATGATACTTTACAGATTTTCAAAATAAAAGTGACCCATCGTTCACGTTAGAAAGTTATTTATTAAGTATAATAAATCTGCTAATTAAAAAACGTACAGAAGTAACTCATTATGACTTGACAATAAGTGGCGGGCCACGAGTTTGGCACCTCTGATGTGGAGAAACGAGACGCCAAACGTTTTTTCAAGTCAGTTGCCAATAATTGATGCCACTCTTTATATCCCATATATTTCGCTGATTGTAGAGAAAACAAGACATTTGAGAACGTCATCATTTCCTGGTTTGAGAAACAACGATCAACATTTTCTGACATTTTACGAACCAAACGATGACTTTGATCATTATTGAAACGTTAAAATAAGGAACTCGGTTTTAAAATATGTCCATATATCAGCGTGGCAGACATTCGGTTTTGTTTTTAAATCGTATTTGTTTGTCCTCTGATTTCTAATCCACTCGGCTGGAGAGTAAACGGTAAAACAGACGTAACGTGAGTCTTTATCATTGTTTTTGTTTCCTAAAAACTCTTTGAAGTCACGCTTGGGGTTCAGACTTGTATCCAGGACGAGTCCAGGCAGGCGGCGCTCGTCGTGGCTCTTTTGTCTTTTTTCAAGGATATTTGGTTACTTTATATTTGGACGCGGCGGAGGATCAAAGTCACAACCGCTCAGGGTTTAAGAGTTCTTCAAGGCCGCGGAGAAGAAGAAGAATAACAATACGGCGGCGAACGATGAGAAGTTGTCGAGACGTTTTTTTGAGAGGTGACGGGAAGAAAAACAGGAAGCAGTATTTTTAGCAACGGATTAGAAGAAGAGATGGACGAGGAGGACGAGAGGAAGCGGCGGTGCTCGAGAGACGAGGCGACGCAAGAGAGCACAGACGAGGAGGTGAAGGAGGTGAAATGGAAAATGTCAAACATCTGAAAAAGAAGGGAGTGAACGAGTGGAAGAAAACCAAGCAAGTTTGGAAACGGAGGGCAGGAATTCACTTGAAGAATGGAGGGATGAAGAGATGGGTGGAGGTCTGTTGGCAGGAAGTTTGTGCGTAAGCGTTGGCCCGAGGAGATGGAATCTGGTGTTTGTTCTGCCCTCAGCAGGCTCCTCCACCGAGGGAGGGAGGGAGGGAGGGAGGGAGAGGAAGACACGGAGGTGAAGAGGGAAAAGGTCGGAGAAAACTAAGGAACAATGACCCGGCCCGGCGAGAGTGTCAAGACAAGAGTCACGCTGTGTTCAGGAAGAGGCTGCACTCGTGTAACAAGTGGACTCTTCCACAGTGAAGAGAATCTGGAAGCAGTGGATGATTCCACTCAGTTTTTTTTCCATGTTTCTGTTTCTGTGCTGAAACGCATTCTTTTTACTGCTTTTTTTTACTGAGTTTTTTGATGAGATTTTTGCCGTTTCTGTTAGTGTAAACATGAAATCCAGAGCCGGAGATTTTGACACTGACACAAAAATATGGATTAGGATTAGGTTTAAAAAAAGTGAAGTAGAAGTAAAGTAATGTATTGAGTTAGGGACGAATACTAAATTTATCCTCTACTTTGATTATGGATTCTCTTCGAAGAGTTTCAGCTACGTGACTCATCCCGATGGGAAAACAACTGGTCAGCAGGTCACATGACGTCTGAAGCTCTATTGTGTGTACTCATTAACTCACAATGGTTGGTGATTGCCGTGTAATGACGACAATGCCCACAGAGAGACAGCCCCAGTGGCCTAATGGATAAGGCACTGGCCTCCTAAGCCAGGGATTGTGGGTTCGAGTCCCATCTGGGGTGTCTGCTGCTTTAAGGATATAACAATCTCCAACATTTAGCAAAGGAAATATTTAAAATGTCAGTATTTAACAGAGGAGTCTTGTGTGTTTAGAGACAGCACCTATGAAAGATTCTGTGAACAAACCTTTTTAATCGACTCATTCTCACAATTCAGTTACACCCAAAACAACTCCGCCCACGCTGAGGAGGAGGAGCTAGAGTCATGGAAAACCAGACCCAGTTGATTCGAGTCGAGCTGGAACTGTGTCGTCGATTTATCGAGTAATCCGTAGCCACGCGACTCGTCCTGATGGGGACACAAATTTCTGTGTCCAGTCGCTCACATAAACACAACTGGTCAGCAGGTCACATGACATTCTGGAGCTCTATTGTGTGAACTCAGACCTGCGTGTGATGTGTTGTATAATGCGCCCCAGTGGCCTAATGGATACGGCATTGGCCTCTTAAACCAACGATTGGAGGTTTGAGGCCCATTTAGGGTGATGTACAGAACATGAGTGACTGCTTTTAGGGTTTAAAAATCTCCCTTTCAACCAAAACAACTCCACCCACATTGGGGAGGAGCTACAGTCATGGAAAACGATTCAATGTCGAAGCTGGAACTGTGTTGTGGAAAAGAGCCTCACGTCTTCCGTTCGCACTGAAGCTGATTAAAAGCATCGTTGGACTCCAGATTAAGTGGATTTTTGACCAGTGGGAATCTTTGGGTCTTTAAGTTTTAAAAACAGCTCGTTTGACATTAGCGTCACGAAGGAAGATCTTAGTTTTGATGCCGTGACTGTTTTGATTTAGTGGGTTTGTGTAAAATGCGTACAATTTTGTCTATGAACAGACTCGTATGATGAGATCCTGGAGTTCTGGTCTCTCATGAAGACCATGTCTGTCTTTTCTTGTCATGTTCATACTTCTCACTTCTCCTGACTTTGTACCATATTCCTAGTCCACCATTTAAGGCGCAGTAGTAGATCAACATTGAATCCATAAGAACCTTTAGGTGCAGTTCGAAAACAACACAAATACAAGGTTTTTTAAAGCAAAGTGCCAGTTTTAGAGCGGGCAGCTGTAAAAACAGATAATGTAAAATAAAACGATGGCCACTCACGCACTCTTGTGCGAGGATTTACAGGACGACAGTGGAAATAAGATGTGTTTTTCTCCTAGATGAGAGCCAAAGACTTGAGTAGAGTTGGAAAGACGTGTTTGACTGAGACTCAGGGAAGGAAGCGATTGCTCATTTTGACACTTGGACGAGACGAGGACATAAAGAAGAGTTTGGAACCCGGAGAAAATCACATCCAGTCACACGACGACAGCGTAAAGTGTGAGGCCACAGATGATTTTCTTCAAATAAGGGGACTTTTTAAGACGTGCATTGCTTTTGTTTCATAGGCTCTGAGTTAAGGGGAAAAAATGCAGACACATTAAATGAAACTGAACTGTAAAGGGAGCCCAAAGGGGAATTAAGAGAAATTAGAGCCTCGCCCAGTCCAAAGCTATCTGCTCACCATTTTAGGTTCAGGCTGTGAATGAACAGCGACCACAACATGGGATGCTTCTTTTTTTTTTTTCTGGATCCATTTCCCTGTGGAGTTGGAAATAAATATGAATTGTCAGCGTGAGTCACACAGAGACCTCGTCCACTCGGACATGTGATATCTCCAATGTTCTCCTCAAATCTGTTTCCAGCCACTTCTTTTTTTTTGACAAAACACGACAAGTCTGGATTTAGCTCATTATCTGTTCCTCTGCCTTCCTGTTGATGTCTGTGCTGCTTGTGTGGAGGAGACACACACACACACACACATTCTTGTACAGCGAGAAACCCCCTTACCCTCAAACCAAAGTCTTAACCCTCAAAAAGCCATTTACAGTTCAAAGAAGGCGACAGGTTAGAATCAAAAATGTGTCCCTAAAGATAACCCTGACCGTTAATCTAACCACAGTTCAGGTGGTTCAGCCCATGGCCAAGCGGAAGGTGTTTGGGCTTGTAACTGGAGGGTCGCGGGTTGAAATCCGAGGACAGGTCAAGGGCTTGGGTTGTCCCTGAGCAAGACTACCCTGTCCCCCCATTGCTCCCTGTGCCCAGAGAGATCAAATTCACAATCCCCAATGAAAACAGTAATTCAAATCTTTACCCTAAACTTGCTTCACTAGGACCAGGTTTTGGTCTCCGTAAGGACGACTGGTCCTGACAAGGTCAATGTTTATGGGAGAAATATGTAATACAAGAACACACACTCATTCCCTGGCCCCTTACCTTAACCTTTACTCTAACCTTAAACATCACTACTATATGCTTAACCCCTGCCCTGCCCTTAACCTAAACCCAATTTACCTTACCCTAACCCTTAAACCATAAACAGGTCATCTAAGGTGTGTCCTCAATTCTTGTGGTTTTTCCTTTTCTTCTAGAAGTTTTTCGGTCCTCACAAACACGCACGTACAAGTGCACGCACACACACTGTCCTAGTGAAGATACATCATGGACATTATGTATTCCCCTAGCCCCTTACCTTAACCTTTACCTTACCCTAAAACCAGTACAAAAACAAAATGTCCTGACAAAGATAGGTTTGTACGTTTCTTTGGACCTCATTAAGATATAAATACAAGCACACACACACACACACACACACACAGGAGAGTGTGTAACTTCCCTTATGTGCACAATGTCATATACACAAGTCCTTGCCCTTTTCCTGTATCCAAATAAACAGTCCAAAAAAAGGGCCGTGGAGCTGTAACCGCCTTTTCGTGCATGCACACCCGTGTGTCCACGTGTTACATAAGCATGACTTTGGTCCCCCCCCCCCGTCAGGGCCGCTGCTGCTGCTGCTGAGCTCCTGCTTCCTTTGGTCACAGCCCATTGACCTGTGGGTCCGAGACAGACATGGGAATCGGAGGATGTGTCACTCACTGTGTTTCTGCTCCAGCTGTGGAGCCGGACACTCGTACTTTAAATACGTTTGTGCACGTGCAACATGGACGTTGTTTTTAGTTTGCACTTAAAGCTGTAATGTGTGGCTTTTAAATGTTCAAAAATAAGTTCATGCATTGTCAAGACAGACGGAGGTTTGGAGTTCGCCCATCACTGCTCTGCTGGTGTTTTGTTTGACTCTTATTCAGCTTTGTCCTTCTGGAACCTGACGTTTGTAAAGTTCTTTTTTTTTATTATTCCATAGAGAAAATCAGCGTTTTTAGCTCATGGAGACGCATGAATTGCTGGTCTACTGCTGCCTCGTCTGATCAGTTTGTGCCACTTTGGTAAATCCAGAAAAAGTTTTTCAATCCCTGAAGTCACAAAATAACACATTTGAACTCACTGATGGAGGCAGCAGTGGATCAACAACTTGTGAGAGCTGTGGCATAAAATCACTGATTTTCTCTATGGACTTTGGTACAGTGTGTATACCCTGACAGAATCACACTTTAAGAAACCTCTAATATTATTTAAGGGCATGAAAGTAGCTGTGCAGACTCTCAATTCATCATCATTTGACTTTTAAGAACCGTATACCACCTAAAGATATTAAAAAATGCTTTGATTTGTCCCTTTATGCAAATCCAAAGACAAAATACTAGCTAATGTAAACATATGGACAAAGGTCACTAAGACTCAGTTAAATTATGAAATACAAACAAAACAAAATGAAGAAGAATGGGAAGTTCTTGTCTCAAACTAAAACAGCCGGGGAAGCTGTCACTCCATCACTCCATATATGTTATTATTTTCAGAGGAAACATTTGTTTTGAATCGTCTCTTAAGGTTGTGTGTGTGTTTGAGTCTCATACTCAGACATGGCTGCTGTGTTTTTTCTAGGTGACCTCTGCGTGCATCCCGGTGCCTTCCAATGATCTGGTGAGTCCCCTTTTTTTCAATTTTTATTTCTTTTCCTCAAGAGCGCTCTCGTGTTTTTCCCACTGTCTATCCATCGCAAGAAAACCACCGTCGCATGATTTCCTCCTCGCTGAATTCCTGACGCGAGGCCGAAACCCTCGGCACAGTGAGAACCCGCTTTATTCCTGGAGTGCTGGGACATTCCAGCCCCGCGAGAAAATACGAGGGTTGATGTTGCTGTAGGAAGTCGTCATGTTTATCCATTAGAGAGTCTGTTTGTTTAATTAATTCTCCTTTCCTTCCTCTGTTTCCCCCTCCTACCCTTACATCTCCCTCTCCTCCCTCACCTCCTTCCAACCTTCTCCCTTTGCCCCACTTCCTCTCCCCTTGTCTCCTCTCTGCTGTCACCACTCCTTCCTCACATCCAGCAGCGTCGGGGGACGGCACCTTCTCGACACACCCAACACCTGGTGAGCACACTTTCACCTCCGTCCGTCCGTCCATCCTCTGTCCTCTGTCCACTGTCTTCTCTTCCATTTTCCTGTCTTTTTCCGAAAAAACGTCCCCGGAGTCACGCCGTCTGCGAGTCGTGCACATTTCCAGACGTGCCAGCGAAAAACACATGTTCGCTGAACTTGATTTAGCTAAACAAACCCATGTGTCAGACATGGGTCTCTGTCCTCAAGTTAAATGGAAAGCCTTCTTCCACTGGAGAGGAAAGAATTAGGATTATATTTTCACCAAACATTCACCAAAATCACCAAGAGTTCATGAAATGTTGTGCCTCTTTAGCCGCGTTTCCACCAATTGGAACAGTTTGGTTTGGTACGTTTCCAAAAGGGATTAATACCAAAATAACCAGACCCTACCATTCCATTCTTTGGCACCCTTCCATTGAGGAAACCAGAGTAAAATGGTACGGTGCAGTCAGGGTGGCGCTAGACCATCACGCCTACCAAGTAAATCCAGTGTGTTCTCAGTTTAAACTCAAGCCTGAACCAAGGTTTTACCATTCCAAACTGTACCATGATGGGAACACAGCATTTGAGAAGTAGCACTTTCTGGACTCACGTTAATTTGATTCCAGATGCTGTTTGGATGAGATCACTTGTAGAAACAGAGTCAAAGAAAACAAGGCACCAAAACCTGGTTCCTGCCAAACACGTCTGCTGAGTGGATTCCACCCAGGGTAATTCTCAGCCATTATCTGCTCTAGTTTGACCAGTCACATTTGTTCTTATTTATACTTGTTAATGGAGATTAACCTTTCGCGTAGTCGTAGATGACGTCTCTAAACTGCAACTCTCGGAGTTCCCACAGTTCCTTGAAACTTTCTGAAAATCGGCCTAAATTACATGGCTCGTTGAAAGTTTTTGAATTTTGTGCAAGACAGAAGTGAAGTTGATATTTAGGTAAATGTCTTCCATTGTTACGACGCCTCCTACTGTTTCATGCCCTGCATTGCTTGATGTACGTAGACGAAGCCTACGTAGGACAAACGTGGAGTCGTAATCACTAGTGGTGTTGTGGACTGTCTACTGTGTCTCTCTTACTGTTGACGTGAGATTCCGTGCAGAACAATGAGCAAGTAAAGTTGAGCAAAGAGAGAGAAAAATGACGACATGATGTCCCGGAAATGAAATTCCAACATCTCTGTCTCACCAAAGACAAATGACAAAGACTGACTTTGACCCAAGGATCATGAGGACAATCACTGTCCAGACCCCATGGAAGAAGTTGCCCTCCCATCTTAAGCTGTGTCCACACACAGCTTAAGCACATTCGGTCCTTGAGTTTGAGGGAATGGGTCCTGGAAAGTCCTTGAAATTGGTGTGGGAACCCTGAAGTCATGCATGTCACATTGTGCTTTATTGATTGAAGTGTTGTTGTTTTTTCCACAGGGATCCACCAAGTCTCTGACCTACACCAAACAGAGAAGCACTCTGCCAAGGTAAAGGTCACTCCAGTCATTTCTCATTCAGCAGAATGTTGTGTTGATGAGCTTTCACTCCAGAAATCAGTCCACACAATTGTGCGTCCTCACTGTGAAAGTGTTCCGTGCTCTGCTCTGTGTTTCTGCCTCCTTGCACTTGTTCCTCAGACTGATGGTCGCCTCTCCGTCGTTCCATTTCCAGAAGGTTTAGCATCAGCCGCCTGGAGAAAGTTGGCTCTGATTCCAGCCCACATGTCACACTCCGTATCCAGTTTCTTTGCTCTCCTCTCTCTTTCCCCTTCTTTCCCCACAAATCCTGCCACAGTGTTGCGTAATATGAAGGGCTATGATCACGTTGAGCTGCAAGAAACTGCTCACATTCTGATCTGTGTTGACCTTTCTCTCTGCGTGATCACCTGACCCTCCCCCCTCTCCTCTCCAGGAGCTTCAGCGTGGACCGTGTGATGGAGAGAGTGATGGAGCGTCACTACGACTTCGACCTGACCTACATCACCGAGAGGATCATCTCCGTCTTCTTCCCGCCGAAGCTGGAGGAGCAGCGATATCGGCTCAACCTGAAGGAGGTGGCGGCCATGCTCACGTCCAAACATCAGGACAAGTTTCTGGTGAGGGAGCCGACGTTTAACCTTCAGCTGATAAAACAGTGACACAGGTTTAATGATTTTCTTCCTGATGATTACAAACCAAACTTCACAATCTCACAAACTCTTTTACAAGCAGCTATGAGATGCTTTCAAGGACCCTCGTAAATGCAGGGACCGTAACATATTGTGCTTACAGGCGTAGCTACGAGATGCATTGAGGGAACCTTGTAAATTCATATTACTCCTTTGGGGTTCACGGCATGTTGTGCTTACAAGGTGCAGCTATGAGATACTTTCAGAGAACCTCGTCATTTTCATACCAGATTATCAAATCCGAAAGGTCATATTAAGCCTTTTTTTAATTAAATCTTTGATAAAACGTTGTTTAGTTATTATTTTTTATCTTTTTAATATTATTATAACATGTTTGACAGATATTTGAAGGAATTACAATGTTTCTGCTTTTAACTTTTGAATCTACTATTAGTCAAGTATTAGTTTTACCACGTAGCATTAAGAGACAAAAAAATACACAGAATGACTCACAAACTAACAGTTTCTTCAGTGTCCCACTCATAATGAAACAGCTAAAAGGAAAACATCTTTTGTGTTTCAGCTCCTGAATCTCTCCGAGCGACGCCACGACATCACCAAAATAAATCCAAAGGTATAACTTTTTTTCTCCTGGTATTTCTCACAACACAGAATCCATTTCACAACGTTGACTTCTTAATCTCCTCGCATCATGTGATCTTTCCTCCGTCTGACCACCAGGTTCATGACTTTGGCTGGCCTGATCTCCACGCCCCACCGCTGGATAAGATCTGTGCCATATGCAAGGCCATGGAGACGTGGCTGATCTCTGACCCCCAGCACGTGGTGGTCCTGCACTGCAAGGTCAGAGTTCAGGGAGGCGACGGCTGGGTGTTTCTCAGGCTTTAACCTGAGCAGATCAGAGAGCAGATCATGAGTTCACCGCTGTAGTGAGGCCAGTAACAAATGTGGCTTTAGAAGTAGAGCAGCACAGTTGATGTTAATTGTGTTAAAATAGCAGGAGGTTTTTTTGTTCTGACCTTCTGGGAAACAGGTCCCACACCTTTCACCAATTCGGTGTCAGTGTTTGGAACCCTTTGTTTTCACTCACATCAGTGTCACAAACTCACCAAAAGAGGTAGCAGACGTGCAGCAGCTCCTGTGTCCCTGTGAGCTTAAATCGCTGATTTTCTCTATGGACTTTGGTGCGGGAGAGTGAATCGTGTAAAAACTTCTCTAATGGCGAGATGACACTGCAAACATATTCTTACAATATCATAGACTTAAGCTGGCGTAGGTTTTACGAGGTAAGCCTTTAGTTAAGTTGCTAACAACACATTTTCCACACAACGATTCCAAAAGTTCCAAATTCTACTTAGAGTTCTAAATCCTAGTGATTGGTTAGAGTGTCGTCACTGAAGAGATGTCCGACACAAGAATCAAAGTGAACAATGTTGAACTGTAGATCAAAGTTAAAAAGACTTAAAAATCCCTGAGAACATGAATGTTAATCTCCAACATTTAGCAACGCAAATGTCTAAAATAATAATAGACTGATTCTAATGATTCAGTTACACCCAAAACAACTGCTTTACAAGTCACTAGTTTGTGTGTTTGTGTCGCGTAGATAACCATGATATCACGGCAGTTTCACGCAGCCATTGCCACGACAACTCCGCCCACGTTGAGGAGTGGAGTCGTGCTAGAACTGTATCATGTAAACGTTGTCAGTACCACACACACAAAAAAGCCTGAACTGTCCCTTTAGGCCGAGAAAGTGCATTTAAAAGCGGAGTTGACAAAAAGCAGAGTGTAATCATGTTCAGTAATTCAATAAGCCGTTTGCTCCTTTGCCAGATCAAACTCTGTCAACTCAGCGTTTAACGTCCTTCCTTTCATGATTCTCTGATGACATCATCGCGTGAAGGCGCCGGTTCAATTCCAGATCTCACCGAGCGAGGGACGGACGGACGAGCTCCCACGGCCTCGTCGAGAGCTTTTATTTATTGGCTTTGGTCAGGGAGAATTTAAATCCTAAAACCAGACTACTCCAGCGGTCTGCATGGCGCTCCAGAACATTCCTGCTACAGGAACAGCGGTTCTGTTTTTCCCAGCTGCAGATCAGGCTCTGGGGACGGGAATAAACACGATTTTGTCAATGAAGAATCTTTCACTGAGAAAAATACAAGCTGTTCTCAGTGTGTGTGTGTGTGTGGACGGGTCACTTTAGGAATTCCAGGCTAAAATGTCTTTGGAATGTGTCGAAACAGCCGGTGTGAGGGAAGAAAACTGGACTCAAAAACTGCTCGTCCACGTCTTTCTGAGTCTCTGTGTGTGTGAGTGTGAACCACAGTGTCCACACATGTCATCGTTGTCTCCTCTCTGTCCTACAGGGCAACAAAGGGAAGACAGGAGTGATTATTGCGGCCTACATGCACTACAGCAAGATCTCAGCAGGGTGAGTGTGTGTCTGCGTGTGAGTGAGTGTGTGTCTGTGTGAGTGTGTGAGTCATCCAAAGCCACAGTTTGACATGTTCTTGTTCTCCAGAACACGCACACATGGAAGACATTTGAACACTGATGAGGGAAAACCTGCTGCATGTGCATTCTGACCACTTAACAACACGACAACACAACACTGTTTACTGTGGCTCTCCCCCTGCACCAAAGCCCATAGAGAAAACCAGCAATTTTAACCTCACATCACACAGCAGTTACTGACCCACTGTGAATTCAAACGTGTTATTTTTACGACTTTGCAGTTGGAAGCTTGAGTTTGGACTTACATAAGTTAGTGTAAATAGACTAAACGAGGCGGCAGTAGTTAAGCAGCTGCTGAGTCCCCGCGAGCTAAAAGCGATGGTTTTCTCAATGGACTTTGATGCAGGAGAGCGAGCGGTTTAACAAACTTCTGTTTTTCTTCAAAAAACATGTTTTTTTAGATATCGTAGAATTCAGCAGGCTTTTTAAATGTACTGCACTAAACACTATATGTTGTTTGTGTACTGTATTTCTAACTGGAAATATAATGGAACTGTTGCTAAAGGCTGAGATTCACATGACCGTAGATTTACAATGTCCTGTTGAAACTGAAGCAGTGACAGCTCATCCTCCTGATTTTGATGTTCACGGAGAATAATTCCCATATTTACAGAATGCTTGGTTCTGTAGGACTCTGAGACGTTACTAGGGCTGCAAGAATTATTTGATTTATAGATTAATAACCAATTACTAAATGAATCATCAACTATTTTGGTAATCGATTAATTGGTTACTGTTTTCTGATTTTGTTTTAGCTTTTTAAATGCTTCTTTAATGTGAATATTTTCTGGTTTCTTTGCTCTGTTATAACTGAAAAATGTCGGATCGTGAACAAAGCATTTTCCGAACCGATTATTCGATTAATTGAGTGAATAGTTGACAGATTAATCGTTAGTTGCAGCTCTAGATTTTTTACTCATTGTGTTTCTTTTGAAATTCTTTTCAAAATAAAAGTGATTTTTTTAAACATTTTCAACTAAATACAAATTGCTAATTGCTGGAGTTTCACGTACGAGCTGTAATTCTCGTAAAAAAGTCGAGTCTCGCGACATCCGATTTTTCTTGTGAAATCTCGTAGACTCCACTTGATCTTAATTGACGCCACTGCACTGAAGTGAAAATGCAAAAGCAAGTGTTTCATTTACACTTTTGTGATAAACTTTCATATCGACGCGTCTGAAAAAACCTCCTCATTAGAGCGTACAAATGTTTTAGCGATATTTGAGAGGGTTTTGTGGATTTTTATTGCGATATTTAGGTTTTGCACATTTCCGGTAGTTCATAGAAACTCATGACATCAGTGTGAACGAGTGAAACACAGACGAGCAGGATTCCATTCCCATTAAATATTATCATCAAGTTTCTCGTCTCTCCTTCTCTTCTCGTGTACAGGCGGCAACAATGATTTCCTTTCAGACTTTTTACAGTCCATCAAAAGTCATTTGATGGATTAATCCCCGTGGATTACAAACAGGAACACTGGAAACTGGTTTGTCCTGCGGTCGATGCCAGCTGTATCCTCTCCATGTTCTCTCTGGCATCCACAGAGAGAGAGAGCGGTGCTGAAGTCACATGATGGAAAGTGTTGGCTTATACTGTGTGTGTGTGTGTGTGTGTGTGTGTGTGTGTGTGTGTGTGTGTGTGTGTGTGTGTGCAGGGCGGACCAGGCTCTCAGTACTCTTGCCATGAGAAAGTTCTGTGAAGATAAGGTGTCCTCGTCTCTCCAGCCGTCCCAAAACAGGTAGAGGCCACAGGATGATGGGGGGGTGTAAAGTGATAATAAACATAAAGTTCATTCAACCCTTGTTACATATGAGACCTTGATTTAAAGTCTGTGTGACATCCAAACCAACATGTTAGTGCTTTAAATTTATATATGTTGCTTGAAATGTCACCTACAACCTAATTATATGAAAATATTGCCATTTATATTTTTTATATTATATTTATATTGGATTTTAGAGCCCTCATATCAGCTTTAAGATGTTTGATGACTTATCTTGTACTCAGAGGGGAGTTTGCTCAAGCCCAATTCAGACAGGATTAGTTTTACATGTATAGGTCTTGTAAAGTGACGTCCATACTAACGCATAAGACACACAGAGGTATGTAGGGTAGTGACGGAGATTATGTTTGGGATGGACGGACATAAAACGGACAAAAATTAGTATAAATGTGGATAGAGCAGCAGTAAATATTCAGTTACCTATAAAGTTTACAAGTAGTAGATTCAAACCCCTGACCTTCCAGTTGACAGACAGCTCATTCTACCACTGATCCACCTCTTTTCCAGGTATATCTATTATTTCGGGGGTCTTCTGTCTGGAGCGATCAAGATGAACAGCAGTCCTCTGTTCCTGCACCAAGTTCTCATCCCATCACTGCCCAACTTCCAGGGTGAAGGAGGTGAGTGTGTGTGTATACTGGTATTTATATCTTTGTGAGGTCCAAAAAGCAACTTTAAAAGGTCTTTTTCAGGCTTAAGATCTGGTTTTAGGGTCAGAATTAGGTTTAGGTGAGATGTGATGGTTAGGGTAAGGGTAAGGGTCCAGTGAATGCATTATGTCAATGATGTGTCCCCACTAAGATGTAAAAACAAGTGTGTGTGTGTTTTCATCCCACACTGTGGACCGAGTGTAACGGGTGTCACCAGATTTGTTGTCCCCTCACATTCACACTGGAACCTCTGTCTCTTGTGTGATAGTGAGGGTGAGGCATGACTCAGCAGTCTCACCCTTATCTTAATTGTAACAACCTAATCTAAGCCTGATCCTGAAGTCTGACCCCTCAGACCCCTTATGTCCTCATAAAGATAGATTTAAATGAAAAATGTGTCCTCACTGACACGATGATGCAGACACTCACAAACACATCTCATCTGTTTATCTTTAATCACATGATCAGGTTTGGAAGGAGGTCAGCACATTCCTCCACATTCCTGGCTATGTGTTAATATCTCTCCCTCCCTCTCTCTCTCTCCCTCTCCAGGTTACCACCCCTTCTTGAAGATCTACCAGGCCATGCAGCTGGTCTACACATCAGGCATTTAGTGAGTACAGTTAGTTTTAAGGCTTTATAAGTCTGTAAGGTTCCCACAGGTCATTGAAAGTGCTTGGATTTTGTGTAAGAAAGAAGTGAAATCGACGCCATGATGACTCGCTGTGTTGTGGACACGTGATGCTTGACAAAAGACTAACTTTGACCAGAGGACAATCACTTGTCCAGATGCAGACGCCATCATGGACGAAGACAAGCTCTTACAAGCTGTCCTTGAATTTGATGTCAGCCCAGGTGTGGGAACCCTGATCTTAACACCATATCACCTGTTGATCTTGCCGTTAGGGGTTTTTAGACTGGAAGCTGAGCTTTTGTAAACCACTCACTCTCCCACACCAAACCCCATAGAGAAAATCATCGTTTTTAGCTCTCTGTGACACAGTAGCTGTGAATCCACTTCTGCCTCCGTCAGTGACCTCTAATGTGTTATTTTGACACTTTTTTCTATGGATTTTGGTGCAGGAGAGTCAGTTGAAAGCTGTGGATTTTATTAGGTGAGACTTTTGTTGTCCTTCATATGTGTCAGTAACTCTTTAGAGAGAGCTTTTAATTCATATCTCCGAGCTTTTTATTTCTTTATCTTCAGAGTGAATGCAAATGTGAACGTGTCAGTTGTCGAGTGAAAACATGGTCCCAGTGGTGCTAAAACAAAAGATTTTAGTCCTTGTGATGACACACACACACACACACACATGAATCTTCCCCCTCTGTGGTCACATCTCCATGCCGTCCTCTTCTTCGTTATCTAATATGTTTGTTTGTCGTCTGCAGTGACCTTCAAGGCACCGGGGGGAGGCGTCTGTGTGTGTCTGTGGAACCGGCGCTGCTGCTGAAGGGTGACATCATGGTGAGTCACATGGGAAAAAAGGAAATAACAGAACCCCCAAAACTTAGAAATGTGTCCTTCATGTACTGCTGAAGTTTGTTTAAGCGGCCATATTTCATGTGTGAAATATAAATCCTGCTCTCGGTTGTTGTCACTTTGTTAACATGGAATCATAATTTGTCTGTTTAGTGCACTCAGTCATTTTGAAAGTGTAGGCGACACCCGTTTTGGAACGCACAGCCTTACATTTACTCTCCGTCCCAAACCTTTCATTATCCCACAGGCCTTTTTCATCTTTCTGTCTCTCTGTCGCCCTCTGCAGGTGAAATGCTACCACAGGAGAGTCCAGAGCGCCGACAGAGACACGGTGTTCCGGCTGCAGTTCCACACGTGCACCGTCCACGGATCCCAGCTGTGGTTTGGCAAAGGCGAGCTGGACGAAGCTTGCAGTGGTGCGTTCATGTTCAGGAGGAGCAGAGAGTAACAATCACAGAACAGGCAGAGAAGGGTGTTAGGTGTGGAGTACAAGCTTCACAGGATTTATTTGTGGCGTTATTGAGCAATAATACCTTAATAAATATAAGAATATATTCACATTTATCTGGCAGATGTGGTCGAGGGATGGCTCTGTACCATTTTTACTGTATGGTTCTTTAAACACCTTCACAGGGGTTTTATCGACCATCACGTTGTTGTCTTACATGTAACCTTTTTGAGGGGTTTGGATTGAGGATCTCTCTTTAACAAATTCCTTTTAGCTTTTATATTCTGTTATTGTGAGTTTTATATCTAGAATTGTCTAATTTCTGGAACTACATGTTCTATCTGTGCTGCTGATCTTGACCAGGACTCCTCAGAGGAAGAGCTTTTGTATCTCAGTGGGATCTTCCCGGCTATACAAAGCATGATCACCTCTCTGTAGCTGTAACAACAGTTTTAAAGAGGATTGGATTTCAGGATTGGATTTCAAAAAACATGGAGGACCACAGACACAACAACGTTTAATCGTGAGAAAGCACAGACGAGAGCAGGGCTCTCAAACTCAAGTGATAATCCAGTCTGGTCAGGAAGGGGCCAGTCAAGTGAAAAAAATTTCACGCAATTTCAACACAAATGTGTTTGTTTTTATTTGAAATGATGCAAAATGAATCTATAGACAGGCACAAGTCACATGAAATCAATTGGAGGGCCGTATGTGGCCCATGGGCCGCGAGTTTGAGACCTCTGGACGAGCGGAGTTTAATCAAAACAATTTCAGGGAGGAGATTCCAGGGATTTGGGAAACTCTCACAGAAACTCACAGTGTGATTTAACATGACTTCTGGTGTGTGCGATGTTTTGTGATGGAAGACGGAATCAACTTTGTCTCGTACGACTTACGGCCTAAAATCGGAAGACACCCACGATTGTTGGGAAGAGCCAGATTATCCTCGACTTATTCTGTTTGTTCAACTTCCCAGCATGCAAATCCACCAGCACAGATCACGTTTGTGAGAGTTCACCGTCATGTGATAAATGCTGAAATGTAAGCTTTAACTGTCAAACATTAGTGTGTGTGTGTGAGGCAGGAGACTGTTAGAGCCATAGTTACATCATCTTTTCTAGAACCAATAAGTGTCTCCAAAGGCCCGGAGTGGATTCTACTTTGATTTCTTTTAATCCCCTTTAAACGCCTGAAGTCCTTAAGGATGGAGTTGTTAATTGTGGCGATGGTAATCACCACTCACTGTACTTTCATTGGCTATAATAGCAGCTCTTGAACTCGGCATTGTGGGAACGCATTCACCGTGGTTTTTCTGCTCATAACACCGTGGTCGCATAAATCCCGAAATAATAGAAGCATAATCTCCTCATTTTGGACATAATAACAGCTCTGCGGAGGCGAGTGGAGTGAAAATGAATTGTACTGTGTGTCGGAGTCTCTAACTATCCCCATGAGAGAGTAAAGTGAGCCTGCTGAGAGCTTGTGGATTCTCTACAGTAATTATATAATGAATATGCTCATTACTTCATTTCCTCGCAAGTTTTCACTTTCTCTGAGATGACAGAGCTGGTTTTTACGTACACGTACTTGGTCGCCAGTCCTCTAAAAACAACCATTACACATGTACGTAAACTCACCGCTGTGGGGTCATGTGTTGCAGGACACATCTGCAGAAAATATTAAGACATTTGATATGTGTATGATTCCTTTCTGGGGTTCCCCCACATCACTGCAGAGCTCCGCTAATCTGGATCTCATGTAGGGATTTACATCATTTACATCAGTACATTTTATAAAAAAGGATTCTGAAGTTTTCTGTCTCTTTCTTTCCGCGCAGATGAGCGTTTCCCATCTGACGCCACAGTCGAGTTTGTCTTTTCCTCTGGACCTGAGAGAGTCAAAGGTGGGTTCGCTGCTCTTCTGTTCTTCTGTTTGATGAAGGAAACGAGGAGAGTCCACTGAATGCAGATGAATTGAAAATGAAAACGTGTCTTCTCTCAGGTCGCGAGTACCAGAAAAACGACCCGGCTGTGACGGTGGACTACAACACCGCTGACCCAGTGGTGCGCTGGGACTCCTACGAGAACTTCAATCAGCGTTACCAGGACAGTCTGGAAGGTAACACACACACCAACTCACCAACACATCTCAACTTAATCTTAAAGGATAATCCACAGGTTGTACTTACTGATCTACTGATGGAGCCGGTTTTAGTTGCCATGTAAAATCTGCACCTGCTTTTCAGACCCCAATTTGTGTTGCTTTGTAAAACCGCTTGCTCTCCTGTACCAAATTCCATAGAGAAAATCAGTGATTTTACATCACAGAACACAGGAGTTGTTGATCCACTGCTGCCAAGATCACAGAGTTGAAATGTGTTAATTGTGTGACTTGAGTGTTTGAAATCTGTTCACATTTAGTGAAGCAAAACTTAACAAAAATAATCTGCAGTAGACGAGCAGTGTCCCCCGAGAGCTAAAAACACCACCTCCTGATGCCACCAGGAACAGTAAATAACTTAATAATCCTCCTTTTTTTGTTGTTGTAGATATTGCCCACACCAGAGGTCCACTAGATGGCAGTCTCTACGCTCAGATTAAGAAGCGCCGTGGCGCCGGCTCTGGTTCTCTCAGCTCTACTAACGGCAGCAGCCCAGGAGCTGGCCTTTGTGAGGACAGGCACGATCATCTCATCCCTCACGGTTCCGACTCCGCCCTTTCAGGCCATTCCATGCATTTGAACCAATCATCGGTCCACTGTGACCGGCAGGAGGAGCTTGTCCGTCCCCCGCCTCCGACTAGACAGGAGCGGGAGGAGCTTGAACGTCTTCTTGGCGGCATCGAGGGAAATCGCGACGGAGAGCGAGAGACGGCGATCCTGGATGACGGAGATTCTTTGCCCTCGGAGCGCAGTGGCACGCTGAGGCTTAGTCGCTCGTGTTCTTGCCGCGACGGCTACCGGTCCCAGCGCTGTGCAGAACCTGGCTGTGACCGCACCCTCCTCATGCCGAACGGTTACTGCCTGGACCGGGCCCCCGGCACCAACGGGCACCATGGGGCGACTCCTTCCGCCAGCCCAAACCAGACTGCTCCGCCATCACACATGGATCTATGCCAGCACTACCACCAGTCTCTTCCTCCTCCAGATTTGGTGTGGGACCGACAGAGTGGCCCGCCGCACTACCTACACCGCTCCTGCACGGAGGCTCCCTCTTCCCGACACATGTGTCCATACCCGTCCCCGGATCTCACCCCACTCTCTCACCACCCTCTGTCTGCGCCGGGTCGCCTCTGCTGTCGAGACGATGAATACGGCCCCTTCCATCACCCTCCTCCGCCTCATAGCCACCACCATCCCCACGCACACCGCCCCAAACCATCCACCAGCCCCACCTATCATGACATCATGCTGATGGACGGTCTGCCGGCCCCTGGCTGCCCTTGCCGGGACTGTGCAATCAGGAGAGACGACTATCACGGCATGAGGTTGGACCGAGGAGACAGCTTCCACTGGGATAGAGAGGTGGAGCTTCAGCAAAGGGAGGTGGAGCTTCGGAGAGTCAGGGACGCAGAGTTACCCAGAGGGTCAGAGGTCCACTGGGAGCGGGATCCTGGACCGAGGCGAGGCAGAGAGCTGTCCCTGCACTGGGAGCACGACAGGGCGGCAGAGCTGCAGTGGGAGAGGGACAGAGAAGCCGAATATTGGCACAGGAGGGCCACCGTCGCCGCATACGGCCCACAGGGTCACGACCTTCCAGCGTTCACTTTCGACCCGTTGCCATCGGGTCACCCAGCGTATCCAGAGGCCTCGAGGTCTCACGCTCACTCTCACCTGGATCTGAAGTACAGCAGCAGCAGCAGCGGTTACCAGACGCCTCGGCAGGTCTGCCCTTGCTCGCCCTACCAGCCCTCGCCGTCTGAGAGCAGGGGCTATGCTTCAGGCTACCAGTCTGAGTCCACGTCCCCGCTGCCTCCAGCCTCCTCCATGACGGGGCCCTGCAGCCACAGCAACGGGCCGGCGGAGCGAAACCAGAATCACCATCACCATCCAGACTCGCAGCAGTCGTACAGCTCTGACTCACACACCGGTGAGTCGCACTCAAACAAAGATGCTCAGAAATGCCTCTAATGGGAAACAGGAGTGGATAAATGATCCGTAATCAACAACTGCGTCCAGGGGAAATTCATGCGAAGCGAGACAAATACCCGGCACATTAGTCACAATTGAATGTTGAATTTTGTCCATGTAATCCTTTCCTCTTCTCAGATGGCCTTCGTAGCTCTGGTGAAAGTGTGGGCTGGAGGGATCACATCACCCACGGATCGTTTAGGCGGGTCCACAGAGATGCCCACGCCGCATGCTCCACGCCATCTGACATGTCTGGACCGTCCACTCCTGTCCACACCAGCAGCCCTTTGCGCACAGAGGAAAGGTACTCCACCTTTACGCCTTTAACAGACAAGAGTGTTACCAAATATAATCCAAGTCTGCTTGAGTCTAAATTATCTTCAGAATATGTTCCCTATTTTTTTGTCCATAGAGAAATGCAAAATGCAAAACGCAAAACATTTAACATGTGGAGGGGGGATTCAAAGGAGCTTCAGTGGGACAGTGTGTAGAATCCGTCCGGTGTGCAAAGACCTTTAGAATGATATATGCTTTCACGTCAGCGGCTCCAAAAGTCTCACAAGAAAGAAAGGTCACTAGATACATCACCAGTAGAGGGGTCTCTAGAGGGGTCTGAATGCTCACCAGACAGCGTACTTCACTACAAAGCGCCATCCCTCTAAAGTTGTTGGTAATCTGAAGTCTTTCGTGGGAAAGTTTGGGGTCGAAAGGAATGATTTTTCCATGGGCAATTTTGGTAAAAATCCAATCAAAATTACGGGTAAATGAGAAAAGTTCCTGCAGTGGAAAAGGAGCTAATAGATGTATTTAACGGAGTTGGCTCTAATCTTAACAAGTTCATGACTTTGCCTGTGGTTAATACTCATGTCTGTCCATTGAAGCCCCAGTCCCGGAGGAAGGGAGGACGAGATTCGGACAACCGACATCATCGATAGCAACTACGAGGTTTCCCAGCCGCAGGACAGACAATATCGAGCTGATAACGTCATCCAGGAATCCTCGGAGAGCCAAAAAAGTAGCAGCACAGAGCCGTCGTCCGCCAAAGACATGCAGTCGCACAGGACCACGACTGTTCAAACCGAAGGCCACAATCACTGCACTGCACAGACGGACCAGTGTCCTACAACACCCGTCCAGCAGCACCGTAGCCCAGACATGCCCTCGGCTTCTTCATTTGACTCTGTGACACCTTCCACATCAAACCAGGGACACTGCCAGGCACCGCCGTCTCCTGTTCGTGTCCTGCCTTCAGTTGACACACACCCCCAACCTGGACCTCTCACACTTCAGACCTCACACCCTTCAGAGGCTGCGGCTCTGCCTTCCACTGTGGCACCGGCAGCATCCCAGCCTCAGAGCCAGACCCCGACCCAGGCCCCTGGTTCTGAGAGATCATCTCCGACCAGGAAAGCTCTCCCCGAAAGTCTGAAACCCTCCAACAGCCAAGCCCCTCCCACCCTAGCTTCACCATCATGTCAGCCAGCATCCAGCAGCATGGAGGGTTCCCCTGTCTCAGACACCCCTGTCCCTGGTTTCGCCACCCTGGGTAGGAGGTTGATGTTGAGTGGATCTGACTCCCAACACCTGAACCATTTCCAGCATCAGGTGCCCCCACACCATGCTTACCCAGCCATGGAGCACAGTCCTGCTCTGGACAGGAGGCCCTGCTACTCTGGTCACACACCACAGCTTCACCCGTCTTCCTACTCCAACTACTCCACCATCTCCATCCCCCTGCCGCACCCACAACCTCCACTGCCGGAGAAGCGCCACCCGCCCGCCCAGGCGGTCTCGCCCAGTAACGGGACGGGGACTCTGAGGTCAGCTGAGGGCCATGTGGCTCACTCTGCCTCCAGCTCCTCCCAGCATCACCACCATGTCACGTTCTCCCCTGAGGTGGGGGAAATTGCGCTTCCTGCAGACCACAGCGTGGAGTCGGACAACGCAAACAGGGTCAGTGTGAAGTTTGTCCAGGACAGTTCGAGGTTCTGGTACAAGCCTGGTATCTCCAGAGAGCAAGGTAGGTCTTAAAAGACGTCTTCTTCTTGCTTTTCCAATATTTTTATTGGGAGTAAGCTAATCAAGTAAAACAATCCCATATTTTGGTGGTGTGTGTGTGTGTGTGTGTAGCGATTGCAGCACTGAAGGAGAGAGAGCCAGGAACTTTCCTGATCAGGGACAGTAATTCTTTCCAGGGAGCTTACGGCTTGGCCCTGAAGGTGGCGACGCCTCCTCCCAGTGTGAACAACCACAGCAGCAAAGGTAAGACATGAGCTGTTTTTGTAACTCATATCCACCTTATGCTACTCTGGAAATGATGATGGCTGGAACCTCCGGAGTAGCTTTGAGCTAGTTCTTTCCAGTGGCTATCAATGGTGGTGATAGTTACGTTAGCTACAGAATCAAGCTAGTCTTGCAAAGTAGAGCAGTTTGGGAGACGGAGGCGGGACATAAGTAGATTATGCTCTGCCTCCTTTAACAGAACACGACCGACCTTTTCCTGTTGTAACTACTGACTCAGCACAAAGCTTTTCAGGTTGTTGATCGCTTTTTCCTTCTGTAGCATCAACATTAATAAAGTGGCTAATTATGCTAGTGTGCATTAGCTGAGGCCCCTTCTTTAGGTTGTCCTCCCATCCCATAATACACACCAAGTCTATTGTGAATTACATGTACAGTAAAGCAGTCTAATAGTGTTAAATTTACACCAAACGAGTCAGTTTAGCTCTTTATGTTTAACTTTTAGTCACAAATCCTGATTGTATCTAGTCCTAATCAGAACTGGTGTTAAATTGACACTTTCATTGATACTTTAAAACTGTAAAATTTACTGTACAGACATCCTCTCTTATAGGTTAATTTAATTAATTTAAGTTAAATTTCACCGTCTAGTTACCCTGGGAAAACGCTTGTTCCGCTTCAGCGAGAGAGGAATACTGTGGACATCTTTTCTTTTTCTGTTTTATTTTACACTTGTAGTTGTTGACAGTGATGTGTCGTAACATGTAAACATGTGCTGTTGCAGTGAGTGATCCTCTGGAACAGCTGGTCAGACACTTTCTCATAGAAACGGGCCCTCGAGGAGTCAAGATTAAAGGATGCCAGAATGAGCCCTACTTTGGTAAGTGGTCCTTCCTCTCAGCTTAAGGGAAACTTTTTTTATTCATGGCAGCGTTTCAAGAACAATATTAACATTTAATGTGTTCAAGATGTGGCGCAGCAGAGAGCATGTGTTGTACGAGTGGGAATCATGATTATGATTGAGTCACTGAAAACAAGGCTGTCAGCAAGTGAAAAAGGTTTCACTTAATAAAAATCTACACCTGCTTCAGTCCACAATATCTTGAGAATAATGTTCCCACGTTTTTTCCTCAACATTACTCAGCTGTGTCTGACTGAAAACTCAGAGTTTCTCTCACAGCACCAAACTCCATAGAGAAAATCAACAATTTTATGTCACACCACACATCGTTCATTGATCCACTGCTGCATACTTTAATAAATCCAAACGTGTTCCTTTGTGACTTTAATGTTTGAAATCCTTCGTTCAGATTTACCTCAGTGACACAAAATGACCACACGAGGCAGCAATAGACCAGCAGCTCCTGTGTACCCCAAGAGCTAAAACACTGATTCTCTCAATGGGCTTTGGTGTAGGTTTACGAACTTGATTTTCCTGGCTCTAAAGACAATTTAATGCTGAAATAAAGCAGAGAATATGTTCTTAAAAATGACTTTTCTTTCCTTATAGTTATTGAACTGTCTGCATATTTCTATGATGAGGAACTTTAAATATTTTCACTCTCATTTGCTGTCCACAGGGAGTCTGTCTGCGTTAGTCTACCAACACTCCATCACACCCATTTCTTTGCCGTGTGCTCTGAAGATCACAGAAAAAGGTAAGACTAAACTATGACAGTAACTAACTAAACTAGCTAAATATGAGGTTTCTGAGTTGTTTTTTTTGGCAGGATGGCAAATACAGGTTCTTCTGGTAGTGACTGATGAATTCATTATTTAAAGAAATGCACTTAAATGATGAGTTCTAATGTGGATTTTTCAGATCTGATTGGTGAAGTGCAGGAGCTTCAGCCAGTGAGTAACATCAGCACGGCTGCTGACCTGCTCAAACAAGGAGCAGGTGAGTTTTCCCCATTTCATGTTAGTGTTTACACACCTGAGTTCATTCATTCATCCTCATGTAATGTTGCCTACAGAGCGACAGGTGTCACATGACTCAGTGTGACTCAGTGTGTTTATGCTGCCATGATGGCAGGAAAATCCTCTGCAAAAAATAGAACACCGGTATCTGTTACTATACTATGACTTTTTTGTCTCATTTTGGACGCCTTACTATACTGTGACTTTTTTGTCAAAATTTGGATGGCTTACTATACTATGACTTTTTTGTCAATTTTGGACTTCTTATTATACTATGACTTTTTTGTCTTATTTTGAACGCCTTACTATACTATGACTTTTTTGTCACATTTTGGACACCTTACTATATTATGACTTTTTTGTCTCATTTTCGACGCCTTACTATACTATGACTTTTTGTCACATTGTTGACACCTTACTATACTATGACTTTTTTGTCAATTTTGGGCCTTACTATACTATGACTTTTTTGTCTCATTTTGCACTATACTATGACTTTTTGTCACATTTATACTATACTATGACTTTTTGTCCATTTTGATGTCTTACTATACTACTTTTGTATCATTTTGGATGCCTTACTATACAATTACTTTTTTGTCACATTTTGGACGCCTTACTATACTATGACTTTTGTCACATTTCTTACTATGACTTTTTGTCTCATTTTGCCCTTACTATACTATGACTTTTTGTCTCATTTTGCACCTTACTATACTATGACTTTTTGTCCATTTGGATGTCTTACTATACTATGACTTTGTCACATTTTGGTTCTATACTATGACTTTTTTGTCCATTTTGGATGTCTTACTATACTATGGCTTTTTTGTATCATTTTGGATGCCTTACTATACAATTACTTTTTTGTCACATTTTACTATACTATGACTTTTTGTCACATTTTGGACTTACTATACTATGACTTTTTGTCTCATTTTGCACTTACTATACTATGACTTTTTTGTCTCATTTTGCACGCCTTACTATACTATGACTTTTTTGTCAATTTTGGATGTCTTACTATACTATGACTTTTTTGTATCATTTGGATGCCTTACTATACTATGACTTTTTGGACTTTACTATACTATGACTTTTTTGTCAATTTTAGACTATACTATACTCAATTTTTGGGCCTTACTATACTGTGACTTTTTGTCAACATTTGATGGCTTACTATACTATGACTTTTGTCAATTTTTGGACTTCTTATTGTACTATGACTTTTTGTCTTAATTTTGAACGCCTTACTATACTATGACTTTTTTGTCACATTTTGGACACCTTACTATATTATGACTTTTTTGTCACATTGTTGACACCTTACTATATTATGACTTTTTTGTCACATTGTTGACACCTTACTATACTATGACCCCTCAAGTCATGAATGTCCAACGTGTGTGTGTGTGTGTGTGTGTGTGTCTGACAAGTGAACCACCTCCATCACAGAGACTGCTGCAGGACGTCTGTAGCTTGGATAACGTTGTGGTTACTGAGATGATAAACACACATACATGCAAATGAAACACGAGCGAACGCATGTAGCTTAGCCTGTAGCCGACTATCGCTAATGCTAAACGACAGAACACGCACACAAAGACGGTTTTACGGCTTGTAAATATTGTGATATACATATTGTTTTAGATGAAGTTTAGTGTTGTGTCCTGCTTTCGTTTGTGTAACAATCCTCTGTGAAGTGGTTGCCGCGTACATGGAAATGTAGCAGGGATATTCCCATCAAATATGAAAGATATCCACAAAGCTTTTCTTTGCTCATTGGCGGGTTTCCACATGTTCTCAACTGATATGCTCAGCAGCTACAACAAGAGTAGCTCTTCTTCTTCTTCTACGGTAGAAAATGCGTCACCAGATGTGCCCGGACTCTAGCGCCCGGACTAGGAGGCGCTGCTGTTTACAGGAGTGGTGAGCTTCGCCTTGCCGCTTTTTTAGAGCTCAGGAAAACAATCAAACCCTGCGCTCTCAGCAGTGGCTGAACTGATCGTTATGGACTTTTAGGGCTTCATAGACGAGTAAATATTCTCAGTGACTGGGTGATGTTTGGGTTAAAGAGTTTTTAAGCCTTTTTTTTGCCTGTTCTTTATTGTTCTGCAGCGCCTCCCAGAGGCCAATGGTGCAAACTAAAGGAGACCACGGGTGTGAACGTGTTTTTAAACGTACGTTTACAGTCGTGTTCGTCGTTGTCGTCTTCATGAACATATTTACCTCATTCTCTGTGTAAACCATTAAACACCCCTCCTCCTCCCGACCCCCACAACTCCACTTTATGACTTTTCCACATGGCCTGCGAAGAACTCGCGGGGGCTTTATTTTGGACCGTACCATGTTTGTTCTGGGGGCCCCGATGCTTTTGTTGCACACACACACACACACACACACACACAGCATCCCAAACCGCAGCAGCGCAGGAACCCGGCGAGCCGCGCTGATGGAACGGAGACTGTGACCGCGGTCAGTCCGGTTCACATGAGGTCGTGTTGACGCTGGTCCACGACGAGCAACAGGTCCAGAGTTTAAAAAGTCCATTTGACGATTAGCGGTGAGTCGACAGCAGGAAACTGAAGCTAACAATGACAGCATGGTCATCAGAGAGGTCACCAGAGAGGTCACCAGAGAGGTCATCTCTCACCTGAGTTTGATTGACCAGGTAAAGAACGTGACGATCACATGGACAAACTCCATCCAGACAAAAACACGTTAACTAACCGTTTTTACGAACCTTACAAACAACACGTTAAAAAATGTGAGGACACAAAAATGTTAGAATGTTACAAAAAACGCTGTAAAAACATTTTAAAAATATGCAACTTCAGCTGTAAAAAAATAAATATAATGCTCTTGTTTTATGAGAAAAAAAACATGATACAAAGTTTATGAAAAATGTTGAAATAAACTTTACAACTGACTTGTTGCTATGGTTAAAAAACGATGTTGCTAAAGTTTCATTATAAACATAACCTTATAATAAAGTTGCTCTTCAACAGTCTTTGTGACTGACTTTACTAACTTGACTTTAACATCTTAATTTACAAAAACATGTAACTTTATATAAGTTTAAGAAAAACTTTACTATTGACTTTACTCTATGTGGATTAAATTTGTGACCACATTACTATTCAAAACATTTTTGTCTAGCATTAAAAAAAATGTTCCATTAAAAAAATCACACATTTACAAAATCATGAAAAAAATCTGTTACTAAACAGAGATTATTGACAAAATCAGAAACATGTTCAAAAATATGAACAAATACAATTCTAAACGGTATTGACCGCGCGCTCGTGAGGACATTTCATCGCGATAAAATCGTCCGATCTCTAACGTCAGCGTATGGAGGACGAGACGAGGACGAAGAGCGGGAGGCGACAAAATGTGGCGAGGGAAGACGGATGGAGGCAGATGTTGAGAAAGAGGAGAAAATACGGACAAAGGGAAGAAAAAGGGAATGAGGCAGAAAGAAAGTGGGAGAGAGAGAACGAAACCCAGCGGGGGGAGAGTTCAGGGCGAGGGTGGAACCAGGACTCGACCGCAGCTCTTCTCCGCCTCACTTCCTACAAAAACCATCAGTCAGCGACGAGAACAAGGAAAGATCAACAAAAACAGTCCAGCAGGGACCGCAACACGCCGGAGCGTCGCATCACTCACTGCCTCCTCCATCCATCACCCACTCCTCACTTCCTCCCCTTCCTTCCATCCATCCTTACTTCTTTCCTTTTCCCACTCCACAATCTCGCTTCCCCCCTCTCTTCTTTTTTTCAGCGTTCCTCTTGTTTTCACTCTCCATCACTGTCACTGCGCTCCGTGTTAACAAGTCACTTTTGAGTAATTGATATCTTCCTCGCGTCATTACGCGTCAACCTCAGAATCAAAACTCGGCGGAGGTCTTCTGGCAAACGCCGGCGATGACAGAAGAGAGCGCAGGAGATCTGAGGTCAGAGCCGGATTAAAAATACCAGCGGCTGACTTCTCTCCAGACAGAGATGTTGCCACATCACAGATATGTGCATTTAAGTCACTGCTGCTGCTGCTGCTGCTGCTAAAACTGCTGCTGCTGAAATATCAAAAGTAACTTTATTTATGTGCCTGCTTCACACTTTGACTTTTAACACCTTCCGTTCTGTCCTTAGGTCGGCGTGGGTTTCCTGGCCGCCACCTGCTCCGCGTCTGAACATAAGCATGTAAATCAAACTTTATAGACTTTCACGTCCCAAAAAAACGCCGACTAATGACTTTTAAAGCCGTGAAACACTCGGTGATTTGTTGTGTCCAAAGAATCGGAGGCGATAAATCTGATTCTGCGACTAAAGAAGGCAGAGAATGTGAAAACAGTTCAGTCACAGACATAAATCCAGCGGAGAAAGACGATGACAGAGTTTGGTGTAGAGTTGTAGTTCGTCTGTTTATCGCATAAATGTCGCTAACGGTTCGCGGGACCTGCTTCTAATTTAGCGGCGCCAACTTTAACGTTGTTTGGATACGAAATGCAGGAGATATGAGTGGCTATGACTCCTCCCACAGTCAGGATTAGGCAAACTGGACTCTAACTGACCTCAGGTGTGGATGGTTGTTTGTCCGTGTGATGGACTGACGTCTGTCCAGAGTTTGCCAGCCTATGTCTGTTGGGATGTGAAGGACGGATGGTTTTTAATAGTGCTGTCAGTTTAACACGTTATTAACGGCGTTAACGCAAACCCATTTTAACGGCGTCAATGTTTAATCGTGTTATTAACGTTCTTTTTACCCGAGCAAACTTTGTTGTTCTTTTCACATGTTGTTGCAACAACTAGCAACGTTAGAAAAACTACAACACCAGCTAGCTAGAGCGGCAACAAACAACAGGCACGCTGCACACACTTGTTTACGCTAAGGAGTAGTAAACAACATGAAGGCAGATTACTAGACAGATTACTCCATGAAGGTAGATTACTACATGAAGGCTCATTACTACATGAAGGCAGATTACTACAATAAGGCAGATTCCAACATGAAAGCAAATTACTACATGAAGGTAGATTACTACATGATTACTACATGAAGGCTCATTACTACATGAAGGCAGATTACTACATGAAGCAGATAACATGAAGCAATTACTACATGAAGGTAGATTACATGAAGGCAGATGAAGGCTCATTACACATGAAGGCAGATTACTACAATAAAAGCAGATTCCAACATGAAAGCTACATGAAGTAGATTACTACATGAAGGCAGATTACTACATGAAGGCTCATTACTACATGAAGGCAGATTACTACAATAAAACATGAAAGCTACATGAATTACTACATGAAGGTAGATTACTACATGAAGGCAGATTACTACATGAAAGTAGATTACTACATGAAGGCAGATTACTACATGAAGGCTCATTACTACATGAAGGCAGATTACTACAATAAGGCAGATTCCAACATGAAAGCAGCAACATGAAGGTAGACTACATAGATAGATTACTACATGAAGGCAGATTACTACATGAAGGTAGATTACTACATGAAGGCAGCAGAGAGAAGTACATGAAGGTAGATTACTACATGAAGGTAGATTACTACATGAAGGCTCATTACATGAAGGCAGATTCCAACATGAAAGCAAATTACTACATGAAGGTAGATTACTACATGAAGGCAGATGAAGGCCATTACTACATGAAGGCAGATTACTACAATAAAGCAGATTCCAACATGAAAGCAAATTACTACATGAAGGTAGATTACTACATGAAGGCAGATTACTACATGAAGGCTCATTACTACATGAAGGCAGATTACTACAATAGATTCCAACATGAAAGCAAATTACTACGCAAGGTAACTACATGAAGGCAGATTACTACATGAAGGTAGATTACTACATGAAGGCAGATTACTACATGAAAGTAGATTACTACATGAAGGCAGATTACTACATGAAGGCTCATTACTACATGAAGGCAGATTACTACAATAAGGCAGATTCAACATGAAATTACTGCAAGGTGAATTACTACATGAAGGTAGATTACTACATGAAGGCAGATTACTACATGAAGGTGCAGATTATACATGAAGGCAAATTACTACATGAAGGTGGTTACTACATGAAGGTAGATTACTACATGAAGGCAGATTACTACATGAAGGCTCATTACACATGAGGCAGATTACTACAATAAAGCAGATTCCAACATGAAAGCAATTTACTACATAAAGCAGATAACATGAAAGCAACATGACAAGGCAGATTACTACATGAAGGTAGATTACTACATGAAGGCAGATTACTACATGAAGGTAGATTACTACATGAAGGCAGATTCCAACATGAAAGCAAATTACTACACTTGATTACTACATGAAGGCTCATTACTATGAGCAGGTTACTACAATAAGGCAGATTCCAACATGAGCAAATTACTACATGAAGGTAGATTACTACATGAAGGCAGATTACTACATGAAGGCAGATTACTACAATAAGGCAGATTCCAACATGAAAGCAAATTACTACATGAAGGTAGATTACATGAAGGTAGATTACTACATGAAGGCAGATTACTACATGAAGGTAGATTACTACATGAAGGCAGATTCCAACATGAAAGCAAATTACTACATGAAGGTAGATTACTACATGAAGGCAGATTACTACATGAAGAGTAGTGATTACTACATGAAAGTAGATTACTACATGAAGGCCATTACTACATGAAGGCAGATTACATACATGAAGGCAGATTACTACATGAAAGTAGATTACTACATGAAGGTAGATTACTACATGAAAGTAGATTACTACATGAAAGTAGATTACTATGAAGGCAGATAACTACATGAAGGCAGATTATTACATGAAAGTAGATTACTACATGAAAGTAGATTACGAAGGCAGAATTACTACAATAAGGCAGATTCCAACATGAAAGCAAATTACTACATGAAGGTAGATTACTACATGAAGGCAGATTACTACATGAAGGCAGATTACTACAATAAGGCAGATTCCAACATGAAAGCAAATTACTACATGAAGGTAATTACTACATGAAGGCAGATTACTACATGAAGGTAGATTACTACATGAAGCAGATTCCAACATGAAAGCAAATTACTACATGAAGGTAGATTACTACATGAAGGCAGATTACATGAAGGTAGAAAGTTACTACATGAAGGCAGATTCCAACATGAAAGCAAATTACTACATGAAGGCAGATTACTACATGAAGGCAGATTACTACATGAAAGTAGATTACTACATGAAGGCAGATTACTACATGAAAGTAGATTACTACATGAAGGCAGATTACTACATGAACTACAGGCAGATGAATGAAGGCAGATAACTACATGAAAGTATTACCATGAAAGTAGATTACTACATGAAGGCAGATTACTACATGAAAGTAGATTACTACATGAAGGCAGATTACTACATGAAGGCAGATTACTACATGAAGGCAGATTACTACATGAAAGTAGATTACTACATGTAGATTACATACATGGAAGGCAGATTACTACATGAAGGCAGATTACTACATGAAGGCAGATTACTACATTACTACTACATGAAGACAGATTACTACATGAAAGTAGATTACACATGAAGGCAGATTACTACATGAAAGTTACATGAAAGTAGATTACTACATGAAAGTAGATTACTACATGAAGGCAGATTACTACATGAAAGTAGATTACTATATGAAAGTAGACATGAAGGCAGATACTACATGAAGGCAGATTATACATGAAGGTAGATTACTACTGAAAGTAGATTACTACATGAAAGTAGATTACTACATGAAGGCAGATTACTACATGAAGACAGATTATTACATGAAAGTAGATTACTACATAAAAGTAGATTACTACATGAAGGCAGATTACTACATGAAGACAGATTACTACATGAAAGTAGATTACTACATGAAAGTAGATTACTACATGAAGACAGATTACTACATGAAAGTAGATTACTACATGAAGGCAGATCTACATGAAGGTAGATTACTACATGAAGACAGATTACTACATGAAAGTAGATTACTACATGAAGACAGATTACTACATGAAGGCAGATTACTACATGAAGGCAGATTACTACATGAAGGCAGTCGTTGGTTGTCTTGGTTTGTTCCCTCAGTGCTCGCTGTTTAAAAATGCAGGAAGGTCTGTGATCGGTCACCTGATCTCCTGGATTATAGTTACATTGCTGCTTTGTCCTGACGAGGACAGGAAAGACACACACACACACACACCCACTGTATTAGACGGTTTCAATTTCCACACACACACACACACGATGATTATTTTCCACATTTTCCAGTTATCTGGAGACAGATTCAATCTCCTCCATTTAGAGGCCGTCCTTAACTTTGATTGACAGATAAATAGTCATCCACAGAGCCGTGTCTGTTCCGTGTGTGTGTGTGTGACATCGCTCTGTCTCTGGGGAAGTGGACGACTGTACGATCACTGTCACACACACACACACAGGAATCTTAACTGAGCAGTTATAAAGGAGCTGCTGATGGAAGATGAAGGGAAAATGATTGAATGGAAGGAACGAAGTGAGGACGAGACAACGGTGAGAATCGCTTCACTCTGGAACCAAATGATTGACAGGAAGCAGAGGAATGTAGAACCAGTATCACTCTGTCCATCCTCTGCTCTGCCCACTTACTTCAGGGAAACCTGAGCCTTTCCCGAGAGGAGGTGAGGCAGGGAGGAGAGGAGGTGAGGCAGGGAGGAGGAGAGGTCAGACGCAGGGGAAAAAGACAAAGAAACTTGACCTGAATGAAGGACAAGATCTTCTTATTGTGCTTTATTTATTATTTCCTTTTATTCACTGTTTCTTTTTGTTATTACTGTGTTCAGCTGTGTTTGCCTGGTTGTTGTTGACATCAGTCACTGAAATGAAATACCAGTGACCGTGGTCACGATGGCCGGCGTTCTCTAAATACACCGCTGTTAAATATAAAACCTGCACAGAGACTTTGAGAGACAAACAAATGGTCCATGAGACACGAGTGTCAGAGCGTCCATTAAAAATGTTACATTTAAATCCAAACGACACACTGCGGATTTAATCACAGAGTTTGGTTGCGAGAGAACATAAAATGCCATAAAGTGGCACCTGTGAAGCTAAAGAGCTCACAAATAACTTAAACACAAACATGCACACACACAAAAACACCACCCACTGAAAACCAATTCCTTTAAGTATGATGTATTCAGCTCACTGCGAGGCCAAAATTCCTTGCACATGTAACGACAATTAGGCCTCATTTTGGCCTAAATTGCTTCCTGCAATGATGAGTGGACATAGTTAGCGGCCGCTCTCAACCACTGAGCACAAAGAGACCTAAAGTATCAGTTCCAAGTCCAGAGAGTGATGGAGAAAAATGCTAAATGACCCAAACCATACACACACACAACTCCATTCCTAACAGCAGTGATAAAATCATTAAGAGTCACAGCGTTAAAAGTCTTTGTGCAGCATTGTTCTGAGCGAGCTGACCACACGTGTGAGCGCGCTGGTGGCCACACACACACACACACACAGTGTTTTTCCATCCACATCCTCATCAGAAACCCTCTCACTGTGCACAGTGGGGTTGCACAGAGGTTAATCTGATTAAACACGTTACACTGCAACTTTCATGACGGCGAGGAATCACTTTCCATCGCCTGCGAGACGACAAGCGCAACTCGAGACAGAAGAAATTAACCAGAAAATAGCATCGTTAGCATCGTTAGCGTCACTTAAAATGCTAAATATCACATTCACTCATGCTAGTTCTCTAATGTGATAATGACGCCCCCTGCTGGCCCCTCTGAGATCAAGACAATGATGATTTACACTCACTCAGCGTTTTTTGGTTCTTCTCTATGCAGACGATACTTTTCTGTCACAGTAAAGTCTTAAAAAAAATCCTCCATTCATATCATAATATACTGTATACAGGGTTCCCACACATTGGTTCATATCAAATTCAAGGACATTCCAGGACTGATTCCCTCAAATTCAAGGACAGAACGTGCTGACTCAGCTTAAGACGGAGGAGAACTAGTAAGAGCGTCTCGGTCCATGATGGCGTCCTCTTTTATTGATGTGCAGCAGCTCTGCATCTGGACAAGTGATTGTCCTCAAAGTCCGTCTTTGTCTTTTGTCTTTGGTGAGACAGAGATTTCCCAGACATCACGTCGCCATTTTCTCTCTCTTTTTTATCTTTACTCGCTCATTGTTCTGCACGGAGTCTCACGTCAACAGCGGAGAGAGAGACAGTGGACAGTGAGTCATGATGTCTCCACGTCTGTCCTGCGTCGGCCTCGTCTACGTACATCAAGCAATGCAGGGCGTCAAACAGTAGGTGGCGTTGTCACAAACAAGAAACGTCACTTCTTTACTGCACAACATTCAAGCACTTTCAAGGACCCATGTCTGTTTAGAATGATTTTCAAAAACTTTCAAGGATTTTAAGGACCTATGGGAACCCTGGATACTGTATGTTATGGGTGTTTTTAGTTTTGTACAACATAACCCGACTATTTGGCTTTTACTTCTATTCTTTAAGTGATGTTTGAGAATTATTAACATGAACAGACTCACCGTTAAATAATTCACATACGTCAAACGTCCTGCATTTGATAAGAGTGTTCAGGGAGCTCAGCCACGATCTTTTATTAAATTTAAACTTGGCTAAAACAAACCTCTCTTGCTGATTCATGAAAAAGCACCAGCACAGTATTTGTGGATCGGCAGAGAAACTTCGCTGCTGGAAAACTGCGATTTTTATCAATGTGCACAAACTTCATCGCACATCAGAACAGGTCCTTGAGACTTTCAAAGCCTTGAATAGTCATTGAAAGTGCTTGGATTTTGTGCAGTAGAGAAGTGAAGTTGATATTTAGGTAAATGTCTCCCTTGTTTGTGACGACGCCACCTACTGTTTGATGCCCTGCGTTGCTTAGTGTACGTAGACGAGGCCGATGCAGGACAAACATCATGCTGTTGTGTGGGAACCCTGATTATCATCAGTATTTTCACCCTTGGCAGCTGCATTCATCTGTGGTTGTGTCAGTTTTGAGCTGGAGCGCGGTGTGTGTGTGTGTGTGTGTGTGTGTGTGTGTGTGTGTCCACACTGACCTCTGTCTGCAGTGTACTGGCCCGTTGCTCCTTGGCGCTGAGCGACTCCTTGAGCACCTCGATGTGCTGCTTACAGTCTGAGTTCTGGTTGGTCAGCGTCTCCAGTTTGGTCTGCAGCGCCTGCATCTCCGACTCCTTCCTGTTCAGCTCCTGCTTCAGCTGCTCTATCTGGAAAACCACGCACAAACACACAACACGCTGATGAAAACCGTCATGTCGGGTTCAGTTACAGAAAACAAAACACTCTAAATAAAGAAGGGGAAAAAAGATTTTCTCTTTCTCTCAAGCAAAGTTTGTAAAAGCACACAGTCATTTTAAAAATGACACATACTTAGAAGAGAAGTTTCTATTCATATTTATGTATATTCTCTTGTTTTAATGTGAATTAAAAACATGTTTGACTTAACATTTGAATCAAGTTCACTCATTTAACTGAAGAGTTGATTTTTAAGTTTGTATTCCATTGTTGGGCAATTTTAGAGCCATAGATGCTAGTTAGCTAGCTATATATACACACATACATGCTAGTTAGCTAGCTATATATACATAGATGCTAGTTAGCTAGCTATATATACATAGATGCTAGTTAGTTAGCGAGCTATGTACATAGATGTTAGTTAGTTAGCGAGCTATATATACATAGATGCTAGTTAGCGAGCTATATATACATAGATGCTAGTTAGCGAGCTATATACACATAGATGCTAGTTAGCTAGCTGCGATAGATAGATAGATAGATAGATAGATAGATAGATAGATAGATAGATAGATAGATAGATAGATAGATAGATAGATAGATAGATAGATCGATAGATAGATAGATAAAATGCCAGATTTAAATGTTGCTAACTGAGTGGAGTCCCAGTCACACAAAGAGCTGAAAACTACATGCAGGCAGACGAAGATAAAATGATGGGAAACAATATTCCACTCGCATACACTCGAGCACAGAGAACCACAGAGGAAATCAAACACACCAACACAGGGAGGTTTCTTGTGTGGGAGATTGGCATCTGTCTACCGGTGCCAAAAATGCACACAGCTGATTGGAAGGGAGATTTCCCTAATTGTGTGAGAGCAGACTTCATTTCATAACCAGGGAATTCTGCCTGGACCAGAGCTCGGCCAATCAGCAGTCACACAAGCAGAGAGGAAGTGAAGACAGCCGAGAAGACGAGGGACAAGAATAATGAGAGGGACACCAGCCAAGAGGTGAGATGCTGAGACGTGACGAGAGAGAGCGAGGAGACGCGTGAGAGGACAGAGTTTTATCACGGGAGAAAACCGTCTTCAAACACATGTTCATATGCTCGTCCAAATGGAATTAAAGAATCAGTTTGACTGATTTTTCAGCTTCTAAAATGTGAATGTTTGCTGGATTCTTTGCTCCATATAACAAATAAAAGTCATTAAAGAACATTTCCAGGTTTGGGAATCAACCAAACAATTTATCAGTAAATCTAGTAATCAACAGATTAATCACTTAAATAATGGTTAGCTGCAGCCTTAAAAATTGTTGAACTACGACAGTCTGCTTAAGCCCCGCCCCACACTAGAGGATGATTGGTTTCGGTCCTGATCTGGTTCTTCCGACAATCGTGGGTGTCTTCAGATTTGAACAGATTATCCTTTCATGTGAGGGATTAAAAGACAGGATTTCAATGTCATCTGAAACATCAGAGTCTTCCCAATTTCAAGGATTGATATTTACGACTGAAAAGTGATTGAGGGCGTGAGCAGAACCCTGGGAACACAGGATCACCAGGAATCCCAGGAATCCCAGGAACCCCAGGATCACCAGGAACCCCAGGAACCCCAGGATCACCAGGATCCCAGGAATCCCAGGAACCCCAGGATCACCAGGAATCCCAGGATCACCGGGAACCCTGGGAAACGGATGTTGCATACTTTTGTTTAGAATCATAATTCGGAAAAGTTGATTCCGTTCTCAGCACAAAACATCGCGCACACACAACAGCTATTGACTGACGCCGCTGACGACGCCCTCCCTGAAAGGTGTGCGTGTGGTCCGGCGATCGTCTAGTCCGTGCTTTCTCAGGATTAGGTCAAAGGTCTCCCATGTTTTTAAAAAATCCTCTAATGTGGGGCAGATTTGAGGAGCTGCCCTCGGGTCAGGGTGGGAAACTTGAACATTCCCTCACAATACTTTGGTGTTTCCTCCCCTCCTTGCCCTTTTCTCCCCCGCGTGTCTTTCCCGGAGCTTCTGCTCATCTCCACAAAACTAATATGAGGGAACACAAAAGTTTGCTGTTAAAAATGTCCGACCCCAGCCCGAGCAATGGCACAAGAATAAACCAGTGAGCTGCACGGGGGACAGCAGCAGCGCTACTGACACACATCAGCTGAGAGACTTTATTCAGGGTGAATGAGTAGAATTCATCGTGAGTAACGACAGACTAAAAACACCTGAAGGTCACACGAGACAACCACAGACTAATGAGACTTGTACTTCTGCTTGTTCTGTGATCCAAGGCTGTTGTGAAGGGAGGAGGAAGGTGGGAGCTTGTCTGATGGAGGACACACATGGAGACATGGCCTGGTCCTACAGAGAGACACAGAGACAAGAAGACAGCGAGACGCTAAACTCCAGCCGGACAGATCTCCATCCAGACTGAAGATTTTACCGAGTAACAATGCAGCACATGTTTTTGTTTCTCACGCCGCTCTTGTTTGTTTGTTTGGTTGGTTGGTCGGTCGGTTGGTTGGTCGGTCACTATCATGAAGACATTGGTAAGGACGTCTGTGATGCTAACAGTATCAGGTGTTAGAGCATGGAAGGCTAATCCTGCTTTTCTGTTAGCTGCAGAAATGTTAGCTTTAAAGCAGTCACACTGCGTTTAGAAAGTAGTGAATCTCTAAGTGTTTGAAAGCGTCGCTAGTGTTACCCAACATTCTGCAAAGGTCGGCAGAACCTTTGAGCACCAGTCGGCCATGATGGATTTGTAGAAGATACCGATGTTTCAGTGGTTTGGTCTGATTCCGAGCGTGATTTATGTGTCCTGTAATTAAAAATATCTGCTGTTTCTGCATTTAGTTTACTTTCCACGTCGACATGTCCACAGACGTCCACATGGACCGCGCGACGCAGACTGCAGCGAGCACACCTCCAGTTTGAGCCTGTGCAACAGCATTCGTCCAGCTGAAGACGTTAACCATTAAAACGTCCACACAGACGTCCCACACACGCACAACTCAGCACGCTAACGCAACATACTCCGAGAGAAAAATCCCTACAACTGAAATGAAATGCGATATCCAGTGTGAATGTGTGGAACGCAAAGTAAGACCCGTGTGGAAAGGGGAGAGTTACATAACCTGTGTTAGTACTTCCAGTTTTTGGATGAAAAAGGTTTGATCAAATCATCCCTGGTCAGAATTATGTTTTAAAAATGAAAAAGATCCACTGTCTCTGATGCTGCTTCCTACTCAGAATCCACTTTACGGTGTTCAAGTAGATCAAAGTCCCGAGAGGAAACCAGAGAGGACAGCATCTCTGTCCTCTCTGGTTCCTCTCTGGTTCCTCTCTTATCTCAGTCTCCCCTCAACACCAGTGTGCAGCGCCGCTGACAGAGCGGAGCCCCAAACACTTCAAGGATATAGAATGAATCTGGCGTCTTTCTGCGTTTGTGTACGCGGTGGAAGAGCGAGCGCCAGGAGCCGTCAGCGCAGCTGAGGACAGACGCTCACATTCATCTCTCATATGATTCCATCAGGAACTCGGTGACAACAAAGGGCACCATTAATGAACTGCAGGGAAACATTTTCACATGACGAGCTAACAGAGCTAACAGCGCGAACACACAGCTAGGAGTCCTGGAAACTGGAAACCTTTAAAGGGATAGCTCAGTTTTTGGTTGTTTGAGGTAAAAACTGATTTCAGCCAAATAAAAACTTAACGGCACTATTTTAAGAGCACGTTCGCGCCATTATCTTGCAGCTAAACAGCTTTTTCCAACTGGAATCTGACGTTTGTAAATGGCTCACTCTCCCGCACCAAAGTCCATAGAGAAAATCAGCCATTTTAGTTTGCTGCAGTGCAGGAGCTGCTGATTCTGAAGACTGAAGTCACAGGAGAACCTACTTTTACATGCAAAATTCAGCTTTTTCTATATGGGATCTGGTGTAGGAGGGCGAACGGGTGTCTAACATGAGGTTACATGTCACTGTTACGTATTCTTATGATCGATCAGAGATGATCTGTTTCCTTCTAACCACCGACCAAACCATCACCTGCAGCAGCATCGCCTCACATGTGCATGACTCACTCTGAACACTGGTTTGTCTCGATGAATAAAACAGCACAGAGAAACCACAGTCAGGCTTTTTCTGAACAGAAAGAAGACACGGTGGACGGTCAGAGGACGCTTCACGCTGAACACTCAGCACAGGTTTGCTGGGTCTTCACATGAAGGAAAGAAATAAAGAAACGCGTCACAACAGAGTTTCTGCGCACGACAAACAAAAGACACAAAGAGCAGAACAATGTTGGACACAACCAGGTGGAGGTGGAGAGTAGGAGGGGCATGCAGAGGGCGGGACCGTCTAAATGTTTTAAGCGTTGTTGTCATGGTATTCTGAAATAGTGTCGTGTTTTTCCTTTTATGAAATGTCATTTTTTTAGTAAAAGTTGTTTCTCGTGTTGAACGTTTTTAACAAAGGTTTACTGATAAAAACACGACTTTCACAAATGTGACGATGAACTAAAACCTCTGGACTTGAGCTCCTCCTGAATGGACGTGTGACAGAAACATGCAAACAGCGTCTCATGCTGCTGTTACGAGCGTCGCTGAGCTCGTGCTCCTCAGGTGATGAGCGGAGACGTTCTACCTTAGACTTCATGAATTTGGAATGACTCTTGTAGACGTCCACCTGCTTGAGCTCGTCCTGCCTGTCGTCGGGCTGCAGCAGACCGCTGGTCTTCAACATCTGGACCTCGTCCTCCAGGTCTCGGATGTTCCTCTCCAGGGAGGAGATTTTGGTGTCCTGCACCAGGCGACAGCAGACAGAGAAGGTCTGACCATGACCATTCAACTTTAAAGCAGAACCTTATTTAACAGCTTTGTGTCTGTTAGTGACACACAAATGACACACAAATGACACACAAACAACCCGAGCCACGTTCCTGCTATGAGATCAAGGCAACACAGAGGCTAACGCAGTGGACGATCAATGGAAGGATGCTATAAAAATATGTACTCCCAAACTGTAGGGGGCAGACGTGTGTGTGTGTTCCTTCTTTCAACATTATTTGTGTGCGAGTCGTCCGGTTTAGCATTTCCGGTCCCACGACAGCAGCAGGACGACTTTGAAAGATAAAATTGCTTCTAGAAAAGCACTAGGTGGCGCCACATTTAAGGCAATGTTCAAATGTCAAGGACCTGTGGGAAACCTGGAGGAAGTCGGTCTCACGAGACGTTCACGCCACTCTCGCAAAAACCTAAAAAGTGAAAAACAGTGACGACGCCACGCGCCACTCACGCGCCGGGTCATTCGTGAACGTCACAGCTGTACTTCACAGCTCCATCCACGTTCATGACCTTTGACCCTTCCCTATGTTGTGAATAAACAGTTCTCTGAGACGCGGCGGGACATAAATGTGCTGCTTCTCTGCACTCGGACATCAGCCGTCCAAATGTTTCACAACGTCTTCAGCTGGAGGCGGAGAAACCACGCAAATCCAATAAAAACACAACACACAGGAGCACACGTGCGTGTGTGTGTGTGTGTGTGTGTGTGTGTGTGAGTGTGTGTGTGTGTGCAGAGGTGAGAACTCAGTACTGTACCTGCCAGATAACGTCAGGGTCAAAACAGAAAGGGGGGTTGGTGTTCTGGAATTACAGAGCGGACAAATGAACAACTCAGAGACAAAGACGCACACGTTAGTGTTAGCACTGGAACAAGAGGAGCATTTAAACAACAATGATGATATAAATGATGAATATGTTCATCACTTTAAATCACCAGGAGAAAGAATAAACTCCTCCCACTGCTGCACCAAAAGCACGACTTAAACTCTGTAAAATACGGTATATCATTTCCCATGTTCTATCTTTATTTATAATGTAAATATTCCATACTGTGTATATTCTGCAAACTATTTGAACTCTTTTTCTTTTATATACTCTTAGTGTTAAAATCTTTACATATTGTACTTTATGTTTGGTAACGCATGTTTATTATTTATCTTTATCTTTACCATCTTTGCTGCTGTAACGATGTAAATTTCCACACTGTGGGACAAAGGACTCATCTTATGTTAAATCCTTCAAAATAAATGTCATTAACACTTTTCCCCCACGTAACCGTATGATAAAATCACGACTAAACAATGCGACGCGTGGATTATGTGTCGTTTGCATTAACGGCGTCAGATTTCATTCACAGCCGCGTGGGCACGGCTGCTCGGCACATGTGCGCGCCGTTAATAAGCAGACAAATAAAGTATGTGTGAAAAATAACTGTGGTTTTGCAGTAAAGGAGCCACTTTTAGAGCGAGCGTTAGCTGAACAAGCACTTACACTGTGTGTGTGTGTGTGTGTGTGTGCGCGCAGACACATGTGGAGTCAACTGCATTTTTCACAGCTTTGACGACTTCAAAGGGCCGAGATGAGAGTGAAAGCTTCCATATGTGACATTTGAAACAAATTGAATAAGTGTTGAACTCGGCGTGGGCCAATAATGGACTTTACTCGAGCACGGCTGCTGCGCAGACACCGGGCGACAATAACGCACGTGTACGTCTGCTGCTGCTGCTGCTGCTGATGCTGATGCTGCTTCTGCTCACGTTACAGCAGCGCTCATTTATAATTGAACTTTAGTCCGTCTATGAGGCTGATATCAGAACTAAACTGGATAACGTGCGGCAGGTGGAGGAGAAGAGCACAACGCTGACATCATTCTATTAAAATGAACCTCTCGCTCCCTGTGACACACTCACTCACTCACTATTGAGATGCTTTTAGCCACTTACCAAAGGGCTCACCTTATAAAGTCTATACTGTCTGAAGAATGTGTCACTCAGATAAACCACAACAAAGATTCTCATACACTGAAGCTGAAATCATCGTCAAACGCCTGAGGTTAGAAAACATTTATGAAGCCATGACGTGATCTATTACACATGCACACACAGTGTCTAAGTCCTACCTTCATATCAATGACGGTCTGCAGAGTCCGGGTCTTGGCCGGCTCTGCCTGCAGCTGGCTGCGGCGATGGAGTTCCTGCGGAGGAACCCGGTAAAAATAAGCCTGACGGCTCATCATCTTTAGCCTTTGAATCACTCTTAGTGAGACACACTGAGCTGATTTCTCCTCCGTCTTTTTAATTATTCTTATTCTTATTATTCTTATTATTATTACATTCTTCTCCAGGCTGAAGATAAAAGACAAAAACAACAAAAGCGTTCCCTGTGATGGTTGAAACTCTCTGTGGTTTTCCTCGTCACAGGGAGGATGAAGAACTCAGACGTAAGTCCACGGACTCCATCGCTCTCTCATTCATCATCCCTCGCTTCTTCTCTCTGCTCGTCTCACAAACGCCTCGCTGATGTGTGAAAGCCTGCGCTTAGCAACGCACACGCTAACCTGCTCCTGTCAATTATTAATGGTTGCTCGGACCTGCAACTACACACACACACACCTGGTACTTGCTGTTTTTTCAGTTCCTGCTCCGTCGAGGTTCAGCTGAGCCGATGCCAAACTGTGACGTCATCAGAGAGTAAAAAACATGGCTAATATTAAAGTTGATGGCTGAATTTAAAGCTCAGTACGTCTCACATGTCCCCAAACACTGTAAGCTGACACCAGATATCTTTAGAAGTGCGTTCACCACTTTATGTCACCGTAACACAGACCTTTACGAGTGGAAAGTTCAATTGAAGTCTCTGTGTAATCCGTTTATTCTCCCACACCATTTTACATGGAGGCGCACAGAGTGATCCATCCAGATGATGTTGTTTTGTGATGCGAGTGTTTGAACGTGGCCGCAGTAGATCAGACGCTCACTTTCATAAACCTGAACTGTTGCCTCCCATTAACACGGTCCTCGAAACGGTTGTGTTTTTCAGTGTGTGTGAGTGTGTGTGTGTGGGGGGGGTGGGGCTCCCACATGGGGGGCTCCACATGTGTCAGACGAGAGAACATATGGATCAAACAGCTACATATAGCAATAAGTGCCGACATCCTGAACCGAGGATACGGTCAAAAGGTTCAATTCTAGCCCGAGGGCGATGGTGTCATTCTCAACACACACGCACATGCGCGCACGCACGCATGCACGCACACACACACACACACTTCAGTCCTCCTCCATCACTGCAGGGAAAAGGAAACACTTTTAGTGTAAGTGTGAAACGGGTGTGTTGAAAGTTCTCGGGCTGTAATTTTGTCTTGATAAACTTTTTTCCGCTCCAACAGCAGCAGGTCTGTGTGTCTGTGTGTGTCTGTGTGTGTGTGTGTGTGTGTGTGTGTGTGTGTGTGTGTCTGTGTGTGTCTGTGTGTGTCTGTGTGTGTGTCTGTGTGTGTGTGTGTGTGTGTATGTGTGCGTACAGTTGTTCTGTGATGTTAGTTCATTAGCAGAAGCTGTGAAGAGTGTCCAATCAGGAGTAGAACCTTCATAAAAAGACCTCAGTGAAACCAAACCACATACACGTAACAAAGAGACAGAAACTGTGCTGACTATAGTTTTAAGCTCAACTGCTGCTCTACTGCGGCTCTACTACTGCGGCTCTTCTACTCTGCTCTCTCTACTGCTCTCTGCTGCTCCTGCTGGCTCGGCTCTCTGCTGGCTCTTCTGCTGCTCTGCTGCTCTACTACTGCTCTCTACTGGGCTCTACTGCTGCTCTACTGCTGCGGCTCTACTGCTGCTCTACTGCGGCTCTACTGCTCTACTCGGCTCTTCTGCTGCTCTACTGCGGCTCTGCCTGCTGCTCTGCTCTCTGCTGCTGCTCTACTGCTGCTCTACTGCGGCTACTGCTCTTGCTGCTCTACTGCTGCTCTACTACGGCTCTTCTACTGCTCTACTGCGCTCTGCTGCTTGCTCTGCTGCTGCTACTGCTGCGAAACTGCTGCGGCTCTACTGCGGCTCTACTGCGGCTCTGCTCTGCTGCTGCTCTACTGGCTCTCTACTGCTGCTGCTCTGCGGCTCTTCTACTGCTGCTCTACTGCTGCTCTACTGCGGCTCTGCTCTACTCTTCTACTGCTCTACTGCACTGCTGCTCTACTGCTGCTACTGCTGCTCTACTGCGGCTCTACTGGCTGCTGCTCTGCTGCTCTGCTGCTGCTGCTCTGCTGCTCTGCGCTCTGCTGCTGCTCTGCTGCTGCTCTGCTGCTCTGCTGCTCTTCTACTGCTCTCTGCTGCTCTACTGCTCTACTGCGGCTACTGGCTCTGCTCTCTTCTCTACTGCTGCTCTGCTGCTCTACTGCTGCTCTACTGCGGCTCCTGTGGCTCTACTGCTGCTCCACTGTGGCTGCTGCTCTACTGTGGCTGCAGCTCTACTGCAGCTCTACTGTGGTTCTCTGCTGCTCTACTGCGGCTCTTCTGCTGTGGCTCTGCAGCTCTGCTGCTGCTATACTCTGCTGCTCCACTGCGGCTCTACTGCTGCTCTACTGCTGCTCCACTGCGGCTCTACTGCTGCTCTGCTGCTCCACTGCGGTGCTCTACTGCGGCTCTACTACTGCTTTACTGCTGCCTCTGTCATGTTTGAGTCAAGCCGATCAAATATTTTCAAACAATAAAGTCGCTGAAGTCACAAAACAACACATTTGTATGGAATTTGGTTCTTGTCATCGTGGAGTGAAGCTGGTGTTTATTTTACAAAGTTGCTTTAAATCCATTCTTCCTTTAGTCTCTTCATTGACACGCACACGCACGCACACACACACACACACACACACACAGCTCAGTCAGTAACTCTTCCTGAAATGTGCCTTTATAAGAGCAGAGCAGTGATTGAGACGTCTTCATATACAGCAGAGTCTCTGAGGACCAAATCAAATCTGCACCATGATGCATAAGAAAGAAGATATGGCATCTCGCCGTGTGTGAGTGTGTGTGCGTGTGTGTGCGTGTGCATATATGTGTGTGTGTGTTGGCAGCAGGTCAGGGCTGGGCAGGAACAGACCAGTGGTGCAGCTGTTATTATTGAGTCTACAGGGAACTGGAGGCTGGGGAGAGTCGATTAGGCCCAGATTTATGCCTCTCAGCATGTGTGTGTGTGTGTGTGTGTGTGTGTTAGCTACACCCATTCACACAACTCCTGCATGAATTCTTGTAGCACACTGCCTCTCTGTGGACACTGCGGGTACTGCAGAAACACTGTGGTCCAGTAAATATAACAGATCATTAAATGTTGAGTTTAAACCACTGAGACATTTCAGCTTCTTTCATATAAAATAATAAACATAAAACTACACACATGTGCCATGATCTCCCAAACAGGAAGTTGGCTATCTGAGACAGGAAGTGCACTGTAACTTTACTTTGACTGACTCAGCATTTCCCGGCTCATCAAGAAAAATTAAAACCAAACTAAAAAACCAAGCTATGGGATTAAAACGAGCAGTTTTCCTTCTTTTCTTTGACTTTGATGACAGATTACATCTAAACTGCTCTGTGGTGGATCAGATGAAACCATGAGGTCCTAAATCTGTGTCAGGAACTTCACAATCTGCTTTACAATTCAGCAGGCTACAGTCTTCAGCTTTAATAAGGACAAATAACATATTTATACTCCATTCTCTCATTAAAGCACAAGTTTTTACACGTTTACACCTGTCTTCATTTAAAATAAGATTCTACAAACACAATTTCATGGTGTTAATTCCTCTTCAAACTATTAAAAATACCACAGAAGCCCACATGTCAACCCTCAGCCACGTCTGACGGATAAAAAGGAGGCATTTAAAAAGCCAAACAAGCCGGGCCATTTAAAGAAAAATGACTAATGGCTGCGGTAATGAAAGGCAGCTCAGCTGGTTTCCTCCGCAGCCGAGCCTCCTAATAGAGGCAATAACTGCACCGCTGCCATCGCCCTCTTCTCTCACCACGACAAGAGCAAGTGTGAGGTGAAATTATGGTCTGACACATAAATGGCGGCGAGGGGCCTTCACAGGACCCCGACGTCTCCCAACAGACTCTCAGGAAAGTGAGGTTTGTGAAGCACACGCACACACGCGCACACACGCACACACACACACAACAGAGGATTTTCTCTGTGGACTTCGGTGTGGGAGAGTGAGTGGTTATTGAGAGTGTTTGTTTTACTTCCTGCTCTGACGAGGTTCAGCTGATACTAAACTGTGACGTCATCAGACTGCCGGCCTCTGATTGGTCAGAGAGTGTCGTCACTGAAGAGCCATGAGCGCGACGTCAACGCAACAATGTTTAAGTGTAGATCAACGTTAACAATCTGCAACATTGAAGGAGTGTGACAGCACCATCGTCACCACGTTCACTGGTATTCACTTCAGTGACTGCCTGGTGTGTGTGTGTGTGTGTGTGTGTGTGTGTGTGTGTGTGTGTGTGTGTGTGTCAGAGGAGGCCAGAAGGGGAGACGAGGAAGAAAAAAGAAAGATCAACAATTCCGTCTCTTTTCAATCAGGGCGGTCAGAGCGTGTTTTCCCTCATTAATCATACATTAATATTCAGACAAACATTCAGACTATTTTTCTACCTTAGAAAAACACACACTCCATCTCTACCACACACACACACGTCTTAAGTTGTCAAGCAGTTAAAAATAGCACAGCACACAGAGTGTGTGTGTGAATAGGTACTCTTACACACACACACACACACACACACACACACACACACTCATTCATAATAATAACAATAATGAACTCAATGCTCAAGCAACACAAGGCGGCCAATCACAATCTGAGAACAGGATTAATCTGTGTTAGGATTAGAGATGATACAACACTGAAAAGAAGAAGAAATTAAGTGAATGATGTTGAAATGTTCCACTGCAAGAGGCCAAGTGTTATATAAAGACACACACACACACACACACACACAAGTACGCGCAATTTAAATATTAATCGTACGCTAATAAATTCTATATTAAAGTTTTAAGAAAATACTCATCAACATTCTCTGAATAAAAAGATTATTTTTCTTTGGTTCACTCTCCTGCACCAAAGACAACAGGTGTGTGCACAGGTGGGTATATATATTTATATGTACATATACATATATGTAAATATATATATATATATATATGTATATATATGTATATATATATACATATATATACATTACATACACTGAAATGTGTGTCAGTCTATATAAAAACTCACCTCTCTCACGTGCATGTTCTCCAGCTGTGCCTCGGCCTCCTGCGCCGCCGCTGTGATGATGCCGCCCGCTCGCTGCCCATGACCCCTGTGCTGACCTTGACCTTGACCTTGACCCTGGAGCATCTCCAGCAGCCTCTGGATGCTCTGGTCGCGTGTGCCCAGCGTCTGCCGCTGAGAGTCGATCCTCTTCTCCATCTCCTCCATGGTCCTCCTCAGCAGCAGCAGCTCCGTGGCCTGACGCTCGTGCTCCGACTGCAGCCGCACGTAGTTCTCCTCCGACGGGACGAGAGGAGACGGCGAGGAGGAGAAGCCGTCACAGCCGGGAACCTGGCAGGGGCTGCGGGGACGCGGGGAGGCGGAGCCTGACACTGCCGCCACTGCAGATGGAGCCGTGTGAGCGAGGCCGGGCCTGAGTCCAGACTGAAGCGTGCTGGCCGGGCTGAGTCTCTGCGAGGTCACTGCGGCGCTGAGGCCGTAGCCCGGGCTGTGGATGATGACGTCGGCGTCCTGGTGCCTGCGCTCATAGGTGTTGGACGGACTGACTCTGGGACTGTGGCCCACGCCTCTGTGGTGGTCCTGGTCCATATGGAGGTCCAGGTAGGAGCCTGGGTGTCCCTGCTGCTGCTGCTGCTGCTGCTGCTGCTGCTGCTGCTGCTGCTGCTGCTGCTGCTGATGATGACGACCGTTCATGTCCCTGTGAGCTCTCAGCTCCTCCTGAAGCTCCTGCACCGTTAGCGGAAGCTGCTGCGACGACAGAGAAAGTGTTTTATTGAAATAAAAGCTCAGAAACAGGTTGATGGGAAATGTTTTGCGGCACAAAGACACAGACCTGGTTTCTTCTCAGGTCCTCGTGCTGCAGCAGAGAGACAAATAAAGACTTATTTAATAAAATGATCAACAGATTTTCTGGTATGGATCAAAATATACATAGAATTTAAAGCTGTCGTGTGACGCTCTGGCCACAAGAGGGCAGCATGTCTCCAGACCAGGCTGAAAAACAACTGAAACTTAGCTTCACTATTATTTATGTTTTCATATTTATTTATATACAGTGCTTTACAAATGCATTAGAGTGCCACCTAGTGTAAGGTTTATGCCACAGCTGCTCTAAATTAACATGAATTAATTATTCTATTTTATGTTTCTGTAATGCTTAATACAAAATTAGAATAATTAGTGTTATCCATGCATTTACAAATTAACTGTTTTACAAAAAACTGACGGAAACTTCATTATTTTTTTCATATATTATAACTTGATTTTTAAAAAAACATCATCGTCATCAATATTTTTCTACATAAAAATACGAGTTCTCGATTAACGGAGAAAATAATCGTTAATATCGGACGTTAATATCGGATAATAAAACGATAAGGAAAGTTTTTAGGTGGAAAATTAAGTTTCACGTTTTATCTCTAAGAGAATTTTAAACATTCTGAAGCTTCAACGCAAGTTTCATTAAAGAAAATCAGAGAAAACCTTAATTCTCAGATATTTTCACATTTCCTCCTCTGCTCGAGTCCAGAAGCTGCAGGAGGACGTAGAGGACACAGGATTTAGGATGAGGAAGGGAGGAGAGGGAGGAGAGGGAGGAGCACGGATAATCAATGTAACAAAGCAAACACACACACACAAACAGATGGCGAGGGGTCAGTCGTGGTCGTTGCTTCACAGTCCAGAGATAAGGTGACTTTCTTTATGCTAATGAGAAGAAAAAAAAGTTCTCTCTTGTCAAAATGAATCTTCCCCAAATGTGGCAAAGGGCAAAAAAACAACATGACGAATAGAGAAGAAGAAAGAAACAGAGGAGAAAAGAAGATAAAGAAGATAAGGGGCAACAAAGTGACGGCTTAAGATAAGAAGTCTGAAAATATTCAATATTTCATGTTTTATGCAAACGCACTCATAAAAATATCTTTTTATAGCCGCACAGAAAAATGATAAAAAAAAGGGTTTTAAACTGTCTCTCTGTCCACGTGACAGATAAACACTCTTGAATGTCTTAATAATATGATTAATGCTTTAATCTGACTGGCTCACTCTCGCGCACCAAAGTTCAGAGAGAAAATCGGTGATTTCAGCTCACCGGGAAACAAGAGCTGCTGCTCTACTGGCGCCTCGTGTGGTGAGTTTTATTCACATAAGTAAATCAAAATGAAGGATTTTAAAAGCCCAAGTCACCAAATAAATGACGGAAGCAGCAGTCGATCGAAAACTCCTGCGCCATGTGAGACGCTACGGTTTTCTTTGGCACACGGGAGTGAATGAGTTTCCTGTATAAAAAGTGGACATTTTATAAAATACAGTGTAAAATTCACTTCCTCCTTAAGCCTTTTGTTCAGTGTTTTCTGACAGCACACACACACACTGACTTTGTATAAAACACTAAATTATCACTTTAAAGCCCAAAGATTTTCAGTTTCAGGTGAAAAAGAATGTGTTTGCGTGAGTGTGTGTGTGTGTGTCACAGTGTCCACACGCTGCATGACAACGCGTGATGACTAAAGCTATAAATACAGATGCAGAGGAGGCTGCTTAGTTACAGGAGGAAGGAGTCACACGCACACCAGATACAAGTTTTTAAAGACGAAAGAAGTGAAGAGTGAGAGAGCAGCTTCACAGAGGGAGGCGGGAACGAGGGAGTCTCACAGCGTGAACAAGCAAGTCTCACAGCGTGAACGAGCGAGTCCATGACGTGAACGAGCGAGTCTCACAGCGTGGAAGAGCGAGTCCACGACGTGAACGAGCGAGTCAATGACGTGAACGAGTGAGTCCACGACGTGAACAAGCGAGTCTCACAGCGTGAACGAGCGAGTCCACGACGTGAACGAACGAGTCTCACAGCGTGAACGAGCGAGTCCACGACGTGAACGAGCGAGTCTCACAGCGTGAACGAGCGAGTCTCACAGCGTGAACGAGAGAGTCTCACGGCGTGAAAAAGCGAGTCCACGATATGAACGAGCGAGTCAACGACGTGAAAGAGAGAGTCTCGCGACGTGAACGAGCAAGTCTCGCGACGTAAACGAGCGAGTCTCACGCCGTGAACGAGCAATGTCATCTCATGTCATTTCACCAGTATTTCACTCCAGAGTAACACTTTTGAGGTTATTTCTAAAGATTTTCCAGCACCTTGCAGCTGTGGCAAATTAATATAAATACAAATTTACTGAAAATTTTTTATTGTTTCGATCAGATTAAAATCCAAGCATTTTCAAGGATTTCAAGGACCCATATGAAGCCTGGTGGTTAGGCAGATGGACGGTGTCTCAGACGTGCTGGTTCTGGTGTTGGTGCACCAGTCCCTTCATTCTAACATTTAGAAAGGAGCCATGTTCCCATGGAAACAGACGGCGCTGCGCTCTGCATGGCAGAAAGCTTTCTATGCAACCTTGAAGACGCACTGATATCTCACTGTTAGACACACTCAGGAAACTGAAGTTTGTAAACAGAGAAAATCAGATTTTAACATCACAAACACACACACACACACACAGGAGTTGTTGATCCACTGCTGCCTCCATCACTAAGTTCACACATGTTATTTTTGTGACTTCAAAGTTTGACAAAAACTTGTCAGCCAAGGCGGCAGAGGACCAGCAGCTCTTGTTTCCCAGTGACTAAAACTTTTCTCAATGGACTTTGGTGTGGGAGAGTAAGTGGTTTAAAAACCTCAGTTTCTCTTCAGAAAAGTCAGTTTGAAGGTGAAATAAAGAACTGTTCTAAACATTCACAAATAAACCGGCTGCCAAATAGTGAGCTGTTCCAAACATTCACCCAAATAGTGAGCTGTTCTATACATCCGTTAAAGAGACTGGCTGCCAAATAATGAGCTGTTCTAAACATTCACAAACAAACTGACAGCCAAATAATGAGCTATTCTAGACATCCCCGAAGAGAATGGTTGTAAAATATGTTTTCAACTGTTGAATTTGCCAGATTCCTCACCTGCACATCCTCGTGGTTTGTTCTGTTGTGGTCCTTCAGAGCCGCCGTCCTCGCTCCATCTTCCCGCCTCGTCCCCTTCTCCCTCTTTACGTCCGGACACCAGAAGTTGACGCTGTTGGTGCCGGTCTTCCCGTCCCTGCCTCCGTCCAGCTCCCTCCTCAGACTGTCGTTCTCCCTCTGCAGCTCCCTCAGCTGACCCTGGAGATCGAATGTGGACGCCTCTCCCTGTCCAGCAGAGTCCAGCGTCTGAATGTGTCTCCTGGGCTGCCGCCGCAGACTCGACGTCCTTGCTGACAGAAAGTTCTGGTCCCCGTAAGGATCTGATGAGTGAGGCAGCCCAGAGGAGGTGATGTTCGGGCTGCTGCCCATCATGGTTGAGCGGCCAGTGCAGGAGGAGCGGCGGGTGCTCCTGCCCAGGGTCATGGTGCCTCTGGGGAACCCGACAGAGGGTTCCAGGGAATCCCGCTCGCTCGGGTACATGGTTCCTGATGTGGCGTAGGCCGCACTCAGGGACTGGATGTTCTCCATGGACAGAGTTTTACCACCAGGAGCTGTGGCAGAACCATGAGCCACTCTTTTCCCCACAGGTTTGCTCTTTGAACCTGGCCGTGACACCAGCTGTGGACTCTCTGATGTTTTATTAGACACTGGAGCAGAAACGCCTCCCAACACTGATCCTGGTTCCAGCCCTGAGCGGCAACCTGGTGTTGAGGCTGAAGCCTGTTTGCCTTTCACCTGCTTAGGAGACCTGGAGAAGCGTGAATGAGACGAGGTAGCGTCCACATGGACGCTGCTTTTCGTGGCCGCGGACAGTTTGCTCTGCGGCGGCTTGGCTCTGATATTCAAAGGCATTTTTTTTCGTTATATGGCCAAAAAAAAAAGAATGGAATGGAAAGGGTTTAAAAAGTTTGGACTACAGGCCACATCTTAGTCTTCACCTGTCCATTCCTGACTGTCGAGTCTCCGGGGTGAAGAGATTGCATGGTTTGAGCTTCAGTGCTGGACATCACGGATTCTAGAAGAGAAGAAGACAGATGAAAAATTGAGAGATGTTTTACAGCCTGTTCGACAGGAAACTGACAGTTTTGTTGCTTCGTAAACCATTCACATGGTCCACTGCTGTCTCACTGTATATGTGTACATATATATGTACACATATACATACATATGTACACATATACATACATTATATTATATTATACACATATATATATGTACATACACAAATAAACATGAATATGTCACTTATTTAAATCAAAAGAGAGGATTTCAAAAGACTTAAGTCACAAAATTCTGCAGTATATTCATCCATGAAGAGACTGACTGCCAAATACTGAGCTGTTCTTAACATCCAACAACAACAGCCTGAGTGCCAAATAATGAGCCGTTCATACATCCACCAAGAAACTGACTGCCAAATACTGAGCTATTCTATATCTGCACCAACAGTGATGTATAGAATAGGTCAGAAGTGAAAGGGAGGCTCTGGCAACCACAGCTGCCATAAAATGTACGGTTCTTTCTTTTTTAATGCAGGAGGTGAAAGAGTGTAAAAGTGACTTTTCATGAAAAACACTCACTGTAACGCAGGGACAGAGAGCGCAGACTTCATTATCTACACCTCCTCTGGTCACACTTCATCAGTGTCTTTGGCTTCATCTAAAAATAGAAGATAAGAAAAATGGCTAAATTAAAATAGGAGGAATGCATATTTTAAAGGGATAGATCGAGGTTTTTTTGAAGAGTGGTTGAGTGGGAAAAAAATCTATTTTAACACCAAAGTCACAAAATTACACATTAGAACTTATTCACAGAGACAACTTTCCCATATATCTACCAACAGACTGACTGCCAAATAGTGAGCCGATCTATCAATCGATCAAAGGACTGACTGCCAAACAGTGAGCCCTTCTATACATCCATTAAAGAGACTGGCTGCCAAATAATAAGCTGTTCTAAAAATCCACAAGATAATGAGCTATTCTCGACATCCAATGAGAGACTGCTTGCAAAATAATGAGCTGTTCTAAACATTCACAAACAAACTGACTGCAAAATAATGAACTGATTTTACAAAAGACAAAAGACTCACCTCAGAACAACAAAACCACTCACTCACTCTCCCACACCAAAGTCCAGAGAGAAAATCAGTGATTTTAGCTTCACTTGAACACACAAGCTGCTAGTCCTCTGCTGCCTCGTGTGGTCACTTTGTGTCACTGAGGTTAATCTGAACAAAGGATTTCAAACAATAAAGTGACAAAATAAAATATTTGTAGTGGATCAACAACTCCTGTGTGATGATGAAATCACTGATTTTCTCTCTGGACTTTGGTGTGGGAGAGTGGGTGGTTTACAAACTTCAGATTCCAGCCCGAATAAGAAGCTGTCTAACATTAAATTACAGTGGCAAACAGATTCTGAAGACATCGTAAACTTAAACCCAGCACATGTGAGTACAACCACACTTCGAAGATTAACAATAATCTGTATTTATTCCATTATAGTTTTAAGAATTCCTGTTTTAATGTGTAAAAATAGTGATGTAATAATGAAAGTAGGCTAAAAGTCAAATATTTACTCAACACCGTTTGATGGAGCAGCAGACATGAGGCAAATCCAAATTATAATCCCTCCCTCTAATCCAAAAGGATTGGGTGCTGGGATCCGCTGAACAGCTGAGAGATTGGTTCAGTCTACATGTCAGTCACCATCTCACCCTCATCCATTCATCCATCACTGTTTCAAAGACAATGGATGCAGGTTTAAGTGGAACACACACACACACACACACACGGTACTGTAATGGTGGAATCGCAGATTAAAAATAATCCGTCGGTGTAGAAATCATGAAGCAGAAAATAACAGCATATATGAGAGAATTTCAAAATAAAAGTGACTGAGTTCTTACTTGTTACTTTGTGTCCAGCTGTTGCTCCGTGCATGTGTGTGGGAAACATCACGTCATATGATCCATGTGTGAAAACCGGGGTCACTGTTAAACTCCTCGCGTGCGTGGCTCCAGTGTGAGCGCGCGCAGTCACTGGATGGAACTCTACAACTACAGACAACGGCAGCGACGGCATGATGAAGGATTAGTTTCCCCTTCTCATCTTCATCATCATCATCATCATCACGGGCGCGCACATGAGTGAGAGCCGCTGTGTTACGTAATAATTAATCTGCCGCACAGAGAGAGCGAGAGAGAGAGAGGGAGAGAGCGCACTTTCATTTTGTTTAAAAAGATGCTCAGTGACGATGATGATGAAGGTGTGGATGAACTCACACCTCCTCTTCCTCTGCGCAGCCTCATCATCATCATCATGACCTATCCTGACAGACAGGAACCGCGTGCACGCGCTCTAACTCCCAAGCTGGAGGAATGCCTGGAGCTGGCACGTGCCCGCGACCTCAAACTGTGGCGGGTTTTTTTCCCAATACACCTACTCTAACCATAACCACAGTATTTTATCAACTTTATAGACGTTAGACAAAGTTGCTAACAATAGCAAAATAGTTAGCTAGCGTTACCAATGTTTGCTATTGATTAGCATGATTTTTCGTGAAAGTTGAAAAATGTCATCATCCACCATCTTCGTTTATGATAAAATGATTTGTACGCGGTTTAGGGTTTTTGGCAAAACTGTTAACCGTGTCAAAATGAGTCAGCGTGGTCCCCCTTAGTGTAAGTATAGGCGATAAAACACTCGATGTTGAATTCCCTGCGCTTATGACGGCAGCATGTGCATTTCACCGTGAATGTTACCGCCCCACCAGTAAGTTTACTTGGAGAGCTCCACCTTAGCTCCACCTTGTCCCTGCGAGAGTGCAGGCGAGGGAGGAAGAGCGGTATTACGTCAACGCGGAGAGACAAGTGTGCTGTTGGTGGCTGCACAGTGGAGCACAGAGGATTTTATATATGAAGCTAATGTGCCGGATAAAGTCAGCAAACGTGTGTTCGCACCACTTCGCATCAGACTGCGGCCAGCGGTCGCCGTATTTAGTCAGGGGACATATTTCACCGACGTACAAACACACACATTGTTAAAAAATATTTGTTCAGTACGTCCTCCATGACCGGAGCACAGACTCGGTCTGATACAGTCACATACAGCAGCTGGCTGTATGTGGTGCTGCACTCTCTGTGAAAATCAGTTAAAAAGACATAGGGACAGCACCGCTGATCACCAGAGGCGAGCAGGGTTATTGAACTGATGCTTCATCCTTATGGTATTTTGACCAAAGGTGTCACTGACATGTTCATTAGGACACCAGGGAACTATTTTAATGGGGGAAATAGGGTATAATATGTCCACTTTAAGGTTAGGTTTGTTAGCAGATTAAAATGATAATTGTACGGACAGTTTGGACAGAAGATAGCATCAAGTTTCGGTAATGTTAGCAACTTTGCTAATGGCAGCGATGTTTGTAAATGTGGCAGTGTACAGTGATATCTATATGATCTTACACATCATCTTTGTTGATGATAAAATGATCAACCACCGGGGTTACGTGGTACATGGTTTAGTTTGTCAAAGTTGCTAACATTATCAATTTTAGGCAGCACTGCTAGTGTTAGCAATGGCAACATTACAATTTTTGGTAATGTTAGCAACTTTGCTAACAGTACGATGATATCAATATGATTTTAGATGTCATCTTTGTTGATGATAAAATTATTTCTAAGTGGTTTAGTTTGTTCAACGTTAGCAATTTTGCATTTGCAAATGTAAGCAAAGTTGAACATTAGCAAAATTGCTAGCATAGCTGTGACACCCACTCTGAGCGAAAACAATACTTAATCATAATTAGCTGTGTTTTTTTTTCCCTGTGCCTGGGAAATGGCTGTGAACAGATGAAAGGGGAACAGGAAGTGTTCACTTCACCCAAAGAAGAAGAAGAAGGAGAAGAAGCTCCGTAAACTTCACAACTTTCACACACGATCATGAGACTCACGGTGACGCTGCAGTCTGTGGATTCATCATGTGCTCATACATATTCATGATGTCACAGACAGATGAGGAACAGAAAGTGTTGATATTTTTAAACAGAAATTAATTTTTTTAACTAAATCAGAATTAGAAAGAATTGGATCGAAAGTCCTGTTTTTATTTATAGAGATATTTACATACAAAACACACATTTCTCTTTAAGAAATCACAGTTCATGGAGAAATGTTTTTCTTCTACTTTGTAAAAATAAAAGGTGTCCATGTTTGTGGACACATGGTCCAGTTCAGATTAATAGTATTTGCGGCAGAATTAGGATTACAATATTGGTTTTAAGCTTTTTATGAATTAAATGCTTTGATATTATCATTGATATAGTAGAATGAATATTTATACACACATGTCACATTGTACGTGTGTAAATCTGTAGGTTTTACACACACACAAACTGTGAATATATACAAAGGTGCATACATGTATACATACACACATTTAATAATACACACACATACTACAGTTAACCAGCTAGCATAGATAGATGGCTAGTTAACTAGTTATCATATACAGGTGGTTATAGCTAACTACTTATGCTGGCTAATAAAGAATTATAACTAGTAAGCATAGATTGATGGCTAGTTAAGCGGTCTTCATAGACAAGTGGCCATCTAACTAGCTGGCTATAGTTAACCAGCTAGCATAGATTGATGGCTAGTTAAGTAGTTATCATAGACAGGTGGTTATAGCTAACTACTTATGCTGGCTAATAAATAATTATAACTAGTAAGCATAGATTGATGGCTAGTTAAGCGGTCTTCATAGACAAGTGGCCATCTAACTAACTGGCTATAGTTAACCAGCTAGCATAGATTGATGGCTAGTTAACTAGTGTGTGTGTGTGTGTGTGTGTGAATGAAACAAAAGTAAAAAAGTATTTTTAGTCTGGCTTTTATGTCATCTTTTCATTTTCATTATTTTTAAAACAAATTTTATCATTAAACACTTTGAATGGAGGCAGCTGATGAGGTTAACCACATGTGACCTGTAAGAAATAATCAGCTTTCAGTTCCTCCCCACAGCAAACCTTAGAGAAGTGAACGTACAAACAGAGCAGGTGCCAGCACGCATGTAACGATTGTTACGATTATACACCTGAATCTTCTTCATGGATCGTATTAAAATCTATGAACGACGGCCTAAAATCTCATCAAGTTTATTAAACAGTATATTAAATATTAAACATGTCATCTGTCCTACAACTCCATAAAACTTTCTGCATAAACGGACTAAAAGTGTACAAATGAAGAAGCTGGGTTCAAAATATAAAGAATCCATGATAAGGTTAAATTTAAAAAAAGCACCGTAAACATGAATCAAAGTAAGAACAATATTGAAATAAAGTAAGAAAACATGAAAAAGTCAAAATAAAACATTCAGTTAAAGGTCTGTGAACCTGGCGGCTTCATTAAATAATCAAACCAGAGAAACGAGCCACTCATAAATTATATGAGGAAATAAAACACAGATAAGAATCCAAAAGTCAAGAACTAAAAAAGTAATTTAATAAAAATAGATGGAACAATAAAAATTAAAATGACTTTTAGACAACTAAATTGTTATTTAAAATTACATTTTGGTTTTCATTTTTGTAATAAAAAAAAGGTTTTATACCTGTTTATAAATGGAAATCATGTTTCTCCATTTTTGATTATTTAAATGTATGAAGAATTTGTTACCAGCCAAGTAAACAGCTCTTCATTCTCATGTGTGCGTCATGTCAAGGTTCACCTCGGTCATATGAAACTCTCGCTCATGTTATGGTCGTATAACTTCAGGTTATCGGACGACAGCACCGTCCTCATCCTGTTCCAGAAAAGGGGTTGTGCCCGTGGGTTCCTGGGCCACGTCAACACGGACTTCCTGCAGAGCCTCTTCCTCAGCTGGAGGTACTTGAGCTTGGGAAACATCTCGCTCAGCAGAACCAGCACCACTGTGTCCACCTGGTGAGATCACATGACATGTGTGGTGAAAACCATGGCAACAAAACTACAATCGAGCTGAACGATTCGGGGGGGAAATCTGAAATGTATGCATTTCTGTGACTTTATGAGTCAGTGGATTATTGTTGTTTTAAGCAGATGAAACTCAATAACATGTTGTGATCAAGCTCCTCCCACTTGTTAGTTAGCTTGCTAACTTTTATAGATTGATAGACACCAGTCAGCTTATTTGATGCTATGAAAATCCCTGTTCTGCACCAGCTTCATTAGTCTCCTTCCACATCAAATTCAAAACCCTTTCAAAGTCATCCATAACCTCACCCCTCCATACCTGCCACCCACTCCCTCCCATTCCTTCAGACCCTCCCCTTTTCTCCATCTTTCTGTCCAATCAGCCGCCCTGTGCCCCCCCTCTCTACCACCTGACCTCAGAAATATTGAATTTCTCTTTTCTTCTGTTTTTAATCTTACAAACAGATCCTGTTTTTTTTTGCTTGCTGTTTTTTAGTGTACAATGACCTTAAGAGGTCTGAAAGGCACCTTTGAAATAAAATAGCATTATTATTTTATCATTGTTAATTTAAAAAGTCTGTGTTACCTTTTCATCCAGAAGTCGCTGCTGAACCATGAAGAAAGCCTGACGGATCAGACCATTCACTGTCTCCCCCACGCTGGAAAGCACAAACACCGTCTTCACACTCTTGTTGACGGCATTGTGAAGATTCTCGATACATGAAAGTCCAGGGATCCAGTCCCTCTCTTCCAAACACAGACTAAATCTCCTGTGGCCACAGTTCTCCAGATTGACAGTTAATTCGTTGTAAACCCAATCGCTCACCGCCTTGTTCGTGGTGTCGAACACAACAAATGCGTCGTAGTGATTGTGTGAGTCGGTGCCGGCCAACTGGGAATAACCTTTATGTCCTGCCCACAGCAGCTGTAAGCAGTACCACATGTCCCAGCCGTACAGATGCTTCAGCAGAGGCAGAGCAGTGAACATCACAGTTAAGAAGGAACACACCAAAAAAGCTATGCCGCCGTCCTGACAGGAGCGCTGGTCTACAGATAAGATGCTCTTGCCTTGTTGGGACTCTGGGAACTCACAGTGAATGTGAGTGGTGAGATAAGGAATCTTTATCGAGGTAGTGCCCAAAAAGTCTGCAAACCAAGAAGTACCGCAATCGCATTTGAAGGGGTTGGCATGAAGGGTGAGTTCTCTGAGGGCACTGCCGTTTTTGAGAGGAGCTGGGAGATACTGATGGTCCAACTCTTTGATCTGGTTGTGGCTGAGGTAGAGATACTGCAGGGATTTTGCCCTTATCAAGAACTCTTCAGGGATGTAGGAGATGCGATTGAAACTGAGATCCAAAAGAATAAAATTGGCTCCAAAATCTACGACTTCTTTGGGCAAATAAGAGAGAAAATTGCTGCTGAGGTCCAGGTAGCACAAACTGCTGAGCGCCGAGATGTTCTGCCATGGAAAATATTTGAGCATGTTGTCGCTGATCCTGAGGGCCTGGATGCTTCCTGGAAAGTTGCACAGCACTTTTGGTGAGATGGAGATCAAATCGTTATCAGAGATGTCCAGGTATGTGAGGTTTGTCAGGTTTTGGAAGAAATGGGTGTATATGGTATGATCAGATTCCCACATGATGTCCAGGTGATTGCCGTTGAAGTAGAGGTACCTCACAGAGCTGCTGCTCAGCCTTCGATCAATTCTCATCCCAATGTCATTATTTGCCAGGTTTAGGACTTCCAAGTTGGTCAGCTTTTGAAGGAACCCAAAATGGTGGCCCATACCCCTCATTTTGAAGTGGAAATTATTGTTACTAATGTCTAACACCTTTAAAGTCCTGTTCAGCTCACTGAAAGCATCGACATGATAAAGATCAAGTCTGTTGTACGACAAATTGAGAAAAACTAAATGTTTCATGCTGCTAAACTGCCCGTACCTCAACGTCTCGCTCATGTAGTTGAAGGAAAGGTCAAGACAAACGGCCTTCTCCATGCCGACAAACACATTTTTGTTAAGGGATATAATTTCATTTTGCGAAAGGTCAAATGTTAATTTACGGTGGCAGAAATTAGTTCTAAAGTCCCATGGTGATGGAAACTGCGAACCACAGCTCTGGAAAGTTTCCAGCACATTTGATTGGTCGGGATCCCAGATCTCATTTCCAGCCGCGACTTCCCGATCTCTTATGACGACGGGTTGCTCGTGGAATTCGTGCACATACAAGTCCTGATTGGAGGAGCTTTTCTGCGCCACAGTCTTTGTCAGAGGCGACGGAGCTGAGCTGCAAGGAAGGAAAGCGAGCATGTTTTGGGAGAGGTCAATGTCAATGAGAGACGGTAATGTTGTCAGAGCTGACAAGTCACACTGATTGATGAAGTTCATCCTCAGTTCAAGTTTTGTTAGATTTTGGAGTTTGGACAGGACTCCAAAGCTCTGATGCGAAAGCTTGTGGAAGAAGTTCCCACTCAGGAGGAGATACTGTAGACCGGATATATCACCAATATGTGGGGACAGGAACAGTTCAGAAAATGTCTTCAGGGGTTGATAGTTGTAGATAAGGCTAATCCAGGTTAGGCCCTTCAACTCCTTGAAAAAGGTGCCATTTTGTATCACATATGCCAGAAGGTTGTCAGAGAGGTCCAACCTCTTTAACCTCGTCAAAGGTCTGAAAAGACCTTCTGGAAATGTTGTCAGGGAGTTGCCCCTGAGGCTTAAGTAGGTGATGGAGCTGTTCTCGGCATACAGTGAGTTTGAGGAAAGATTTAGCGGGTGATTTTTAGGGCAAGGAAAACAGGGCCTGGCCGCATGGTCACAACGCTGGCAGTTCCACTCCAAATTCAAATACCTGAGCTTAGTCAAGTTAGCGAATGCTCCGTCTAAGATCTCTGGGATTGTGTTCTCTTTAAAATCCAAACTCTCCAGAGACGGTGGGAGTCCTTTAGGGATAGCTGTCAAGTTATTGTAGCCCAATGTGAGGTTTTTGAGTTTAGGGAGCCCTCTGAAAACTGTCTCACTGATGTAAAAGGAGCGGTTACAAGGATTTGCATAAAAGCAGTTTCCGCTGAGGAAGAGCGCTTCCAGATTTGAAGTGTTCAAAGATTGGGTAATTTGGAAGATGTGGTTGTTCCGGAGATCGAGGACTTTCAGGGTTTTAGGTAACCAGGGTATAAAGGTGAGGCTATTGCCAGACAAGTACAGATGTTTGAGGTTAAGGCCCTTGAAGGCAGTGGACTGGATGTCCATTTTGCATCTGCCGTCTTTCATTCGACCCGGTGGACAATTGTCCATTATTTTCAGAGTGTGGAGGTTTGGGACACGTGCCAAAGAATGCTGGTCCACTTTCAGTACCTTTGTTCTACTCAAATCAAGTGACTCCACAGTGCTGGACTCGAAGGGGATGTTCCTGAGCGGTCGCTCACTGCAGTCCACCGTGGTGCCGTTCTCATCAGTGTCACATGGGAAGAACTTGAAGTTTAAAGTCCTCACCACAGGTAGAATGTGACTGATGATGAGGATACTTCTCCAAAGAGCCTGAGACAAAACAAGAAACCAGAAGAACTTGTTAATGGTTCAAAAATACAAAAATGTCACTGAGAACAAGAGGACAAGGAAAAGAAGACTTTAGCCACATAACGAAATCTGTTTTCCACTTTCTCTTACTACTACTTTTCTTACTGTTAGACTTTTCAAAGCTTCTGTCGCTTTGTAAACCGCTCACTGTCCACACTAAAGCCCCTTGAGAAAATCAGTGATTTTACACCACACTGTGTGCAACGGTTACCTCTGTGGTCAAATTCAGATGTTAGTTTTGTTTTTAATTCATGTTCATATTTACCTCATTGACACAAACTCACCAACGGCGGCAGCAGTCGAGCAGCAGCTTAAAAAACACCAGTTTTCTAAATGGACTTTGGTGCAGAAGATTGAGTGACACAAACACCAGTTTCCTGTTGCAAACAGTCGTCAACAACCAGCACGAAATGTGCAAACATACAAGACATCATAGACTTAGCTTGGCATATACACCGGCAGCCATGTCTTCATTGAGACATCTGTGTCCGAGACGTGGGTTCACACTGATGACTTTATTGATGCATCTCTGACAGAAAACATCACATGATTTTTGTTTACTCAAAATGGACAGAAAGTTCCGACTTTTATCTCAGAATCCTGAGATTGAAGATCAAAGACTGTTGAGGGTAAAAATGTAATAAGAACTCTGAAATCTGCTCCCCCCCACAATGTTTGTTTCCATTTTTTTTTAATCCTCTTGTGCAGTTTTGATAGTCTGCAAAGCAAACCAAGTATAAAGTATTATGATTCTAGACACAATTAAAATCACATCTCTACAGATGCGTTTCGGTCAGCGTCAGGGTTAAATAAATCAGATTTCACTTCAGTAACTCTGAACACAAAACAATAATGACGTCAGTGCAGTGGAGGATTAATCAGCCTGGACAATGGACCAAAGAATGACTGCAAAATCCAGAAGAAACCATAGGCGTGGGGATCACCAGCACCGTTACCAACCCATGTAGCCTGTGCCTCTTTTTTCCATTTAACAACAGTGTAACCAGAACATGTCACTTACCATTGCAGGCAGATGATGAGTAACATTTATAACGAGGAGGCAGACGAGGCAGCCTTCAGTCCAGGTGCAAACCGGAGACGATCTGCACGTCTGTGCAGCGATGAGAAACAGGATGTATTCATGCAGAAGTGAAAGTTAGAGGTGAATAAATGGCAAGAGTACAAATCATGTGTAACCAGTGGAATTCATGCTTTGGTGCAAACACGGACTCCAGTGATGGCAATGAAATTAACTCATTCAGCAGTTTCAGAAAACACACCCAGCAATGGTAGAAAAAGATTCCGTAAAGAAGTCCAGCTTTTACTCACCGTGTTGCCGTCACAGCACCACAGACACAAATACAGCAGCACAATACACTCTTTTATTCCCAACATATAAATAATGTAGAGTTTAGTGTTGCAGTTCCTCTGCAGGAGAGTTCATAACTCAAAAACAGAAAATCACACATTTCTTTTCTTTCTTGTTTGAACTCATCCATCATGTTATTAACCCTTATCTTTAATGCTTGAAAGGGGACAAAGTGATTTTAGTCACAATAAAAGGCTCATTTAATAAAGATATTTTGCACCGGCTTGATTCTGTGAAATCTAAAGAACATATTTTCTGCTTTTGTTCCACTTGCTCTCGCTGCACCAAACTCCATTAAGAAAATGGCCATTTATAACTCACAGGGACAGAGGAGCCGCTTGTTTGGTGAGTTTTATCACTGAGTTAAATATAAATAAAGGTTTTTATTTGACAGTACAAGAAAAAACACATTTACACTTAGTGATGGAGGCAGCAGTGGACTTTGGTGTGGGAGTGAGTTAAATGGAAATTCAGCCCCAACACACACTGGTATTGTTTTTACATTTACTTTATTAAGTGCACTCAATCATCAAGTACATGAAATAAAAAAAGTGATTATTTCATTCAATTTTATTTCAATCTGACAGTGATTAATAAACAATTTTGTTTGTTTTGACTTCTTTTAGAGTTTAATTAGATATACAAAAAACATGATTATTATTATCATTATTAATACTGATAATAATAATAAAAATGCAGAACCGTCACTGATCCGTGTTAAAAACTAGTGATTTTTTTTTCTGAAAGTGTAGAAATACAGTGACACGACGTGCGTGTGTGTGTGTGTTGAGGCTTTGGCGTTGGACCCGTGGACACAGTGAGAGACAGAGGAAGTGTCCGTCTGTCTTTACCTATCAGAGACTCAGGTGCTGAACGATCCACAGAGCCGCGTTCATGAAGCCGTCGGACTCGGCGTCCACTTTGGAGAGAGAGTGGTTGTTGCCTGGATACCACAACAACCTGCAACACACACAGTAAAGACCTGTGTCGTGCAGCCACGGCCAACATTTCCAGTGAAATGGGAGAGGATTTACTCACCGAACAGGAAGTTGTTTTGCTTTCAGAGCTCTGTAATATTCCAATCCCTGCTTGTTGGGCACACGTTTGTCGTCTTCCCCTAACATAAGCAGAACTGGTGTCTGCACCTGAAACACAACAAAAGGATTGGGTTTCTTCAGTGTGGAACTTCGTCACCCACACACACACACAGGCGTTTTATAACGGCGGCGTCACCTGAGCGATGTGTCTGATCGGGGACTTCTCCAGCATCTGCTGCCAGACAGCGGGGTCGTGTAAAAGGTCTGTGCTGTAGTCACAGCCGGCTTCAACCGTGCACCTGAGCGAGAACATCACATTCACATTTACTTTACCGTCCCTACAGAACGTTGTATCCATGGAAACTGAAGTAATAAAATTATCAAATAAAAAGCAGAAGTGGCCCCGAGTCTTGCACGTGAACCAGTTTCCTTGTGAAGTGGACTGATTCGTTTTGTAACGTGGACCTGTAGGTAACGGCTTAGATTTAACGTCTTCCCAGATGGAAGACGTCGAGGGCCACATGCAAACATCTTTGGGATACTTTCAAAATTTCAAAAATCGATGAAGAATTCTCTCAGAAATGTGATTTTAATCTCGAAACTCTGAATTTAATCTGAGAATTCACCTTTTTCTCAGAATTCTGGAGTTTTTCCCCCCAAATTTTGACTTTTTTTTCCAGAAATGTGACTTTAATCTCAGAATTCTGTCTTTTATTTTTGAAATTTTGTTGGCCTTAATCCTCTTCCGTGTTGTGCACGGATTATCCATTAAAGTAAGAACGCTGAGGAAAAATAGTGAATTCTGACAAACTCAGAATTCAGATTATGACATACACTGTTTCTAGTCCA